>NW_007247260.1:330425-511219 GCF_000164805.1 Carlito syrichta | reverse complement strand
CTAACATTTTGTTAGAATCATAGTAGAGAAGAGCTGCTTTTCTTCCTCCCCTCCTCCCTTTCTTTCTCCCCACCCCCATAATGAAACGGCTTTGAAGGTAGGTCATATGATCCCATGCTGAAGAAGTTGGGCTTTTTTTTTTAATGATTTGAGTTAAATACAAAATAAAGATTTCCCAAGCAGAAAGGTTATTTAACACTGAAATTTCTAAGCCACATTTTGTCTTAGAATGTGCAGGTGAAGGCCTTTCTATATCGCTATATTCTTTTAATTTTTTTTATTTTAAAAATATTTTTTTAGGGATGGGGCAGGGAGGTTTCGCTATGTTTCCGAGGCTGAACTCGAACTCCTGGGCTCAAGTGATCCTCTCTCCTCAGCCTCCCAAGTAGCTGGGACTACAGGTGCATGTCACCTTGCCTAGACTTAATTTGATTCTTTGTTAAATGAACGCATGTGTGGTACTCAGTTCATGGTCTCCCCTGATTTGGGGTTTGAGGTGTGTTTCCTAGGTAAGATAAAGGTTTTAGCTATTAGACTATTTACGGAAAAACTGTTTGGTAGGTCAGTGATCTATAATTGACAATGCCTTTGATCAATTATAGTACTTTGTAAAGCAAGAAATATCAATTTACAGGACCTGCACTGTGCACTAGGTTTCTAATCTTTAGTGTCAGGATATCAGCAGTTCAGCCTCACAATGGTCCTGAAATTTACACAGTTTATTCACATATGCTACTGAGATGCAACCATTTCAAGGGATTTGGATATGGTTTCAAAGACATCCCTATGAGAAAATGAATGTGTGTTGCTTTTTTTCATTGCTTGTAGGAATGGGTTGTACTTCAGTGATAGAAAATAAACTACCATGTGACAAATTAGAAGCCCCATTTTTCAGGTGGAAGTGTTTGGAGAGGGAAAAGAAGAAAAAGAGGTGAAGTGAAAAGAAACAAGAGGCAGAGTGGCAAGAAAGTGAATACTTGTAATTTACTACAAGGAAACACTTCTGGAGAGTTTGATTCTTTATGATGGAATTGAACTTGAGTGTCACTTTTGCAGCAATTACTTAAACATTCCATTCCATTCAATAGAGACAAATCTACATGTTTATCTTCCATGTGAGAAGTTTGAGTGTGTACTCAAGAACCAGCCAGGGTTGGGTACAATGGCTCACACCTGTAATCCCAGCACTTTGGGAAGCCAAGGTGAGAGGATTGCTTGAGCCCAGGGTTCACTTGGACCCAGGTTTGAGACCAGCCTGGGCAACATAGTGAGACCTCGTCTCTAAAAAACAATAAAAAAAATTAGCCGAACATGGTGATGTGTGCCTGTAGTCTTCAGCTACTTGGGTGGCTGAGTTGGAAAGACTGCCTGAGCCCAGCAGGGTGAGGCTGCAGTGAGTTGTGATCATGCTACTGCACTCCAGCATGGGCCACGGAGTGAAACCCTGACTCAAAAAAACAAAAAAGACTCCATTGTCCACATTTATTTGGTAGTCCACACCTTTAGAGATGACACTTGATCTATTTTCTAAAGTAGTTCCTAATCTGGGGTTTTAGGTGATCCTTGGATGGGCTTCACAAGATCTATTAAACTCCAAAATTATATGGAAAATTCTGTATTTACATTTTTCTGGGAAAAGGGCCCACAGTTCCCCAGAACCTCAAAGGAGTGTGTGACCCAAGGAAGGTTACGATTTATTGACTTACTAGCTTCATATAAACAGGTTGCATTACTTTCATATAAGATGTATTGATGTTATATAATTATAAAAGCAATAGATGCTTATTGAAACCATTTAATCCAAAAATATAATGAAGAAAATAAAAGTCACTCAGAAAGCCACCATTCAGAGATGACTACTGTTAACATTTTGATGTTCCTGCATCTCTTTTCTATTTTTTTCTCCTTCCAAAATGAATTTGTACTGTTGATTAAGTTGATTTTTAGCAGTTACAGTGTTTCAAATGTTTTTTTTTTTTTGAGTTGGAATCTCACTCTGTCACCCAGACTGGAATGCAGTGGCTGCTCCCGGCCACCACAGCCTCGACCTGCTGGGCTCCGGCGATTCTTCCGCCTCAGCCTTCCAAGTAGCTGGAACTACAGGTGCGCGCTACCATGCCGGCTAATTTTTTATTTATTGTAGAGATGAGGTCTCATCAAGTTGCCCAGGCGGGTCTCGAACCCGCGGGCTCAGGCAATCCACTCACCTCAGCCTCCCAAAGCGCGGGATTACAGGCTGAGCCACCAAGCCTGGCTCAGTGTTTCAAATTATATAAGAGAAGCTTCTGAGTATAAGGAGTCTGGGACAAGTGTTCAAATATCCCTTTGATTTCCAAGACACATCCACCAGCAATTATTTATTGAGCCCCTGCTATGTGTATGACACACTGCTCCAAATGTAAAAGAGGAAAATCTTTATTTAAGTTCCCACACAAGGTGTTTAAAAATTCTAGGGATTTAAATAGGCTATATGAACCCCTAGTCTTTGAAAGAGAATCTTTTCACTTAAAATGACTGGACTTCTATCAACTAGAAAAAAAAGGCAGATGGCAATGATGATGTAATCACAGTTTTGGAGAAGCATAATTAAACCATTAGAAGTCAGTTTTTAAAAATAACTTTCCTTTACTACAAAGCTTCACTCATCTAATGATACAAATATATATACAGTACATGAATGTGACTATATACTGAAGTCCTGGTCATCTCACATGACTCATACACTTATTTTGGGGGAAATTCCAAAAGTTTTGAGCATTGACAACATTAGGGAGTAATTGTGTGGCCTCCTGTGGTGGGTAACAATTCAAAGGACATCAGTTATTTGCACGTGGAGTCCATCATGTTTAAGGAGGAAGATTGATGGAATTACTTCACCGCCACTGCTCACATGGTTTACAACAAGAGAATTCTGGTCAAATAGAATTGTTTCTTGGGTCAACTGAAGGACTTCTTGCCACTTAAGTCTACTCTCTCCAATGCAATTTTCACTTTTCGTTTAAATAAGATCCTATTTTCAAGTGGGAAAGCAAATAAATCTCTTTCCAGAATTCCAGGCGGAGCCCATTAAAATGTTTAATAGTTCTCTATATCATTCATTCTGTCCTTTGTTTAGCCATTGAAGCTTTTCCTCTTTTCTCTGTCTATTTGGTGGTTTCTTTGAGGGAGCAATCCAGGACTAGCCCAGTACAAGTGTCCTAGAACTCAGGAACGTACTAACACTACTGCAGCAGCCACAGCCCAGCCAGGTCAGGGGCTGGCCCCTGCTTTCCCGTAAACACCACAATTTGAGAGCAGCCACTTTCAGGCTGCAAGCAAGGTGGTCATCAGGCTGACAGTCAAAGGCAGCCCTTGCAAAGCTTCAGCATCTTTCCCTTCCTCAGGGACCCTTGGCCAGAGCTCCTTTCTGAAGGCCCTGGGAACAATCACTGAACAGAACTGCTGAGAGAAGACATAAGAAATAAGATACCTCATGGCTCTGAAAGCAGAGCCACACTCAGTGTGAGGAGGACTCAATGTTGGTTAAATGTGGTGCTGCTCTGGGGTTTAAGTGCAGAACTTGAGGGTGACCAAAGACTTGACAGCCTTTTATACAACTGGAGCTGGAAGCCAGGCCTGCTGAGCCTAGGTGCCTGTGCTTGTCCCAGTAGCTGCTCCCATGATGTGGTCATGGCCTGAGAACCACAGCCCTGCCAAGGACAGGTTTGCAACAGAATGCCTACCAGGGTAGCCATGTTTTTTTACTACTCAGGGGCCTTTCTTCTGTCTTTTCTGTTTGTGGATTAAGACGCCAAAATTTCACTGGGGAGTAAGTAGGCACTATTGTACCAGCTAGCTATACAGGAAATGGTAGAAAGTGGCTGTCTTTTTTGCTGACAAGGGCAGTGTAGTTAAAAGGAAATATGGTCATATCAAAATGTATGTATTCTGAACGAAGGAATTGCTGGTGATATATTTTTTCTTTTCCCTTTCTTGCCCCCCTGCCCCGAGTTTTCTAGCAGAAAAACTATTACTGTTATAATTCCAAAAAACATAGTCAATTGAATTTGGGGATTTTTCTTATTGTGGTAAAATATACATCAAATTTACCATTTTAACCATTTCTAGGTGTACCCTTCAGTGGCATTAAGTATATTTGCACTGTTCTGCTATCATCACCACTACCCATTTCCAAACTTCATCATCCCAAACGGAAACTCAGTACCCATTCAACACTAAGCCTCTGCTGTCTCTTCTCTCCCCACCCCTGTCCCTGGTAACCACTATTCTATTTTCTGTGTTTACATAGTTGCTTATTCTGGCTACTTCATATAAGTGGAATCATATAAAAATTGTCCTTTTGGTTACTGACTGACTCACTTAGCAGAATGTCCCAAGGTTCATCCGTGTGTAGCATGTGTCAGAATTTCCTTCTTTTTATTTTTTTATTTTATTTTATTTTATTTTTTTGAGTTGGAGTCTCACTCTGTCACCCAGACTGGAGTGCAGTGCCACCAGCAGCCTCGACCTGCTGGGCTCCGGCGATCCTTCCGCCTCAGCCTTCCAAGTAGCTGGAATTACAGGCATGCGCTACCATGCCTGGCTGATTTTTTAATTTTACTGTAGAGATGAGGTCTCGCCTGCCCAGGCGGGTTCCATAAAGACAGAATAGTATCCCATTGTATGTAGATATCATGTTTTGTTTATGTAGCCATCTCCTGATGGATATTTCGGCTGTTTCCACCTTTGACTATTGTGAATAGTGCTGCTATGAACATTGATGTGCAAGTGTCTTTTTGAGTCCCTGCCTTTTGGGGAGAAGTTCTCATTTCTACCTAGAAGTGGAATTGCTGGATTATATGTTAACTGTATTTAACTTTCTGAGGAACCATCAAACTGTTTTCCATAGTGGTTGTACTATTTTACCTCCCTACCAGCAATGAACAAGGATTCCAGTTTCTCCACATCTTCCCCAACATGTGTTTTTTTGTTTGTTTGTTTGTTTGTTTGGGGTAACAACCATCCTAATATATGTGAGGTGGTAATATCTCACTGTGATTTTGATTTGTATTTCCCTGATGACTAATGATATTGAGCATTTTTTAATGTGTATATTGACCATTTGTTTATCTTCTTTGAAGAAATGTATATTTCAGTCCTTTGCCTGTTTTAAGATTGAGTTTTGTTGTTGTTGAATTGTAGGAGCTCTTCATATATTCTGGATATTAATTCATTACCATATATATGCTCTGCAACTATTTTTGCCCATTCTGTGGGTTGTTTTTTTACTCTCTTGTTAGTGTCCTCTGATGCAAACAAAAGTTTTTAACCAACCCTCTTTTTTAAAGAATTTACAGAAAATTTAAAGAATTTACAGAAAAATTTTAGGGAGCAAGCAGACAGCTTAAATTATAGATGGGGAAGGGAAGCTTTATATTTCCTTTTTACTCTTCTGTGGGTCAAGGAACAAGAACTGAGGTCTTCTCATTGAAGTCATAGACTCATGACTGCTTCCCCAACGTGAGTCCTCCTTAGGCAGCTGACACTGTAGGACACTTGTGTACTAGTGAGAGTCACAGAACGAGAACCCATCCTGGGTGTGGTAGTGAGCCCAGTGGAGGCAAGTGGGTGGTGGGGATCTTATGGAGGGGACCCAAAAAACTGGACTTTATTTGTTAAAAATTGTGTATTTATTCTTACATGTTTAAACTTCAGTCACCTTCAAAATACTCTCTGATGCAATGCACCTATTAAGACACCTTTTCCACTGCTCAACACAGTTTTTGAACTTGTCAGTTTTGATGCCTTTAAGTGCTTCTGCTGTTTTTTGTTTCAATTCTTCCACATCGGCAAAACGTTTCCCTTTGAGGACTTTTTTTCATCCAAGGAAACAAACAAAAAAAATGTCGCTCAGGGTGAGATCAAGTGAATGGGAGAGGATAGGGCATAAGGGTCATGATGTTTTTGTTATAAAACTGCAGGACACTAAGAACTGTGTGGGCAGACATACTTGTAAATTACCAATCATGAAACGGGCAAATGCATTGAAAGAATCTCCAAAAAAAAAAAAAAATTCACTGAAGCCAAATGCAGCCTCTTACAACAATGCTAGTTGGTACACTGACACCCATGGGTTCCTAGATCACTTGCCTGGTGGGGGAAATCTGTACTACAAGGGGCCTGCCCTTAAAAAGATAATTCCATTTTTTGATCCCCCTACGGGTTTATAAGGTTTACCAGCTCCACCAGCTCCTTCTTTCTGGCTGTTTTTTTTTTTTTTTAAATAATTTTAATTTTAATTTTTTGAGTTGAGATCTCACTCTGTCACCCAAGCTGGAGTGCAGTGACACTGTCATGGCTCACCACAGCCTTGACTTTCTGGACTCAGGTGGTTCTTCCACCTTAGCCTCCCAAGTAGCTGGCACTACAGGCATGTGACACCATGCCCGGCTAATATTTTGATTTTATTTTTAGAGATGAGATCACGCTGTGTTGCCCAGGCTAGTCTCAAATTCCCAGACTCAAGCAATCCACCTGCCTCAGCCTCCCAAAATGCTGGGATTACAGGAACCAGGCCAGTCCTGCCAGATATAAGACTAAATTTTATATGCATGTTGATGGCATTGTAGGAGCATCTGATAAAGGGCACAGCCCTTGCCTCAGGCTATGCAAATTAATCAGAGAGGATTTTTTTTTCCATTTGTGAAACCTCAAGTGCTCTGTTCTTCTGTAGGCTAAGGCACAGGGAGCTGCCAAGGAGTAAGTCAAAGCCTTGAGGGTAGACCTGAGAGCCCAGTTGAACCAAGGCTTGTCTCTGTGTGAAATGAAGTCCCTGAGCATCCTGTTGGGATTTTCTCCAGTATCAGCAAAGGCTGGAAACCTCTTGGGGCAGCTGCAGAGAAAAAAACAAACAAACAAGAAAGAAGTTTGATCCAGGACTGGGGAGTGGCAGTAGATGGGGTTCAAAATGCCAAGGGGTTAGAGCACTATTGGTGGTGGCGGGGGGGTGTCTCAGTTAATCTGAAAATGAAAGCAAGAGAGGAGTGTACTGTCACATTGAAAGAATGGCAAGCATTGTGTTAGTCTAGTTGGAGGATGTACTGGGGAGAAGGTGTAGATATTATTTTCTAGGAAAAGACATAGTTTTACCATGATGACAAACATTATAGGTAGAGGCCTCGGGTGGCAGGGTTGCTCTTAGCATAAGGTCTCATGGTAGCATTTGCAGGAGATGAGGGTCAGCATTCCAAAATGGGAATGTTTAGGGAAGGTTGTGAGGGAGTGCTTCTTTTTAGCATCAGGGTCTCACTCTGTAACCCAGGCTGGAGGGCAGTGGCATGATCACGGCTCACTGCAGCCTCAACTTTCTGCCTTCCTTCAGCCTCAGCCTCCTGAGTAGCTGGGACTTCAGGTAAGTGTCACCACATCCGGATACTTTTCTAAAATTATTTTTGTAGAGACAAGGTCTCACTGTGTTACCTAGGCTGGTCTCGAACTCCTGGGCTCAAGCGATTCTCCTGACTCGGCCTCCCCAAAGTGCTGCATCTGGCCTAGTGCTTCTTGTGAACAAAACTAGTTTCAGTTTCTGGGTATGTTTAACACCGCATGTACTTTGGAGTGCTTTCAGGGGAGGAGGTAAGAAAATGTTTCAGTGGGCACATTCAGCACACAGACTAAATGTGAGCTCAAAGAAGGGAGGGATGGACAGAGAGAGAGGTTGTTTAGAAGGAGACTTGACAAGGGGGAAACTATTACTGGCACAAATGGAGTTTTGCATGGGTCATCAACTTCCTCCTCAGGTTAATTCACATGCCCAGTCAACATTATTTTCTGCCTTCTAACACTTTACATTTCTTCCTGTAGGTATGCCTTGTTCTATGAAAACTTCATATATAGTGCTGAGAATTCACTAAAAGATAAATGAGCAGGTGGTGAGTCATACTATTAAAGTGTTCAATAGCAGGACCCCTTTGGACAGGTACCCTAACGTGTGTTTCAGTGAATATTTTGGAGATTGTACTCATCTTGGAGAGATTGCAGGAGGCAGAAAATCTTGATGCTGAGGATTAGAAAGATATTGACCATGAATTTGTACTTTGCTTGTTCAATCATTTAGGATGTAATTTGGGGACATTAGGGACAGAGCCGTGAGTAAGACAAAGACACTGTATTCACAGATCTTTCATTCTAGTGAGGGGAGAGATAGAAAAGGAAAGAACAGGCACTGTACATCAGCACCTTGGATATGAGATAGGATGGCTAGGAAAGCACAGGAAATAGCTCTGGGTTTGAGGAGGTGAGTAGCACTGGAAAGGAAGGAATGACCACTTGTATCTGAATAGATCAGGCAGTGTCTTGGGGTCTTGGGGTAGGGGGAGGGAGAATCAGGCAGAGGGGTCAGGATCAGCAAAGGTGAGATAACACGGCCCATTAGAAGTCCTGCCAGTTGGAGGGCATGGGCTGTAGACTGAAGGTGGAGGCCAGATCATGAGGCATCTTATAAGTTTTGCTGGACAGTTTGGGCTTTAGTCTGCAGATTCTGGTGAGCCATTGTAGGGGTTTAAACAAAGGAATTCTGTGATTAAACATATTTCTCATCAAAAGTTGAACTATTTTGGATCAAATTAGCCAGTGAAAAGGTGTTGGGAACACATTAAGTACAGATTGGCAGCTGATCTTTTCTAAATGAAATGTTCTGGTTAATTTAATCTCTGTCACATGAGGACGATGGAAGCATTCTTTTTCTCTCTTTTAAAGAAAGGCTCTTCCCATAAACATAGCTCTCACTTGATTTTCCTCAATAGCTTTGTGTGCAACTCTAATGAGTAGTTTTCCATAATTCAGTGTATTGCTCCTGGAAAATATAGACAATAGGGCAGATTTTCAGCCTGTGCTGTCATTTTATGGATTAATTTCTATGAGCACTGACCTTCTGGCTTTCAGTGCATAAATATGAGTAAAACATCTGTTCTTGTCATTCCCTCACTTAAAAACCTCTGCTGACTCCCCATCGCCTGCACTAGGAAGGAGTTTTTGCCTTGGCATACGCAGCCCTCTGTAAATGTGCCTTCCAAGCTCATCTCCGTCATCTCTCCCTTTTGTGCACAGCCCCAGCCTCACAGACCATATGCCTTTCTTCTTCCATGCTATTCCTTATGCACTTGTCTTTGCCTGTAATGCACTTATTCATGTTGCCTGTCATGGGAATTTCTATTTCATCCTTTAAACCTCAACTCAAATGTTACTTCCTCTCTGAGCCTCCAAATAAATCACTCCCTTCCCTGCATCCACATAGCACTCTCTGTATCCCCTGTCCTAGCACTTACTCCGTCGCATCATAATTCTCAGTTTAGTTGTTGGTCTCTCCCTCTAGCCCATGTTTTAGTTAAGGGCGAGACCCACATCTTGCCCATCTTTGTTTTCCCAGCTTCGCAGCCCACTGCTTGGTACATGATTGATGCTCAGTGAATGTATTGAACTAAGTTCTATGTTTTCTATTTTATGCTTATAAGTGCTCCAGAAAAGTGCTCAGGGAATGACAGAGCAGCAAGCCTCACTTTTTAAAGTTTTTGAGTTAGGTTCTCACTCTGTTACCCAGGCTGGAGTACAGTGGCATGATCATGGCTCACTACTGCCTCGACCTCCTGGGCTCAGGCTATCCTCCCTCCTCAGCCACCTGAGTAGCTGGGACTATAGGCAGGCGCTACCACAGTTGACTATTTTAAAATTGTTGTTGTTGTTGTTGTTGAGACGAGGTCTCTCTATGTTGCCCAGGCTGCTCTTGTACTCCTGGGCTTAAGCAATCCTTTTGCCTCAGCCAGGCATGAGCCACTGTGCCCAGCCAAGCTTCATTTTCATACCAGACTGGTTTGTAAAATCTGTGGCTATGGTACAGAATCCTTAGACACTGAAACCTACAACTATTCTAATGAGGAGCAACATGATTTCTGTACTGGGAATACATGTCTTACTATTGGAGGCTTCTTTTTCTATGTATAAGGAAGTGAAACTGGGTAGAATTTTTTTGTTTCACCTTTCTTAACAGGTTTATTAAGATATAATTTACATACCATACAGTGCAACCATTTGAAGTGCATATTTCAGTAGTTTCTAGCAAACTCAAAGATATGTGAAGTCATTACTGCAATCAACTTTACAACATTTTCTTCATCTCAAGGTTATTTGTTAAGATGTTCAAAAGACCTTTCATAGGGATCAGCCACTGTGACTTCTTTCAAATGGCATCTCTGGTAATAGGGGATTTGTCATAGAGAAGGGAATTGACTTAAAGAAGAAAATAAAGGATATACATAGGGCAGACTTTTTTGTTTTAGGTGAAGATGTGTTTAAAAAGCCAAATACCCCAGGGATTGTTACCCAAGGGATGCTGGTCTGATTTAACATCCTTTCTAAGGGTAAAGAGAGGCTATGCTACAGGAACTGTCATACAGCAAGACCTTTTACAGATACATAACATGGACAGGAAAGTGAGAAATGAGTTTCTGTATGGACAAGAGTTGGGAAAATAATTAAAACCCATTAATAGAACAGTAGTCTCTGAGATTAATTACACCCAACAAAAGCAAGATGGGAGTGATTACACACTGGTCACTGAGGATGATCTGCCCAGGGTGTGTTAGGGCCAATAGAATAATAAAATGCAGGATGTAACACAGTATCCCCAAATCTTAGAGGGCTTGTGAATAAGGTTCTTTGTCTATTCCAAAGAAGTCAACTGGAGGTCCATCAGGGAAAGACACTGGTTTATTAGAACTTACAGGACTGATCCGTGAAGAAAGAATCATGCCTTGGAATAGTACAGCAGCTTTATAGTCAAGTAAGTTAATTATTCAACTTGCTGCAATCACAGTGAGTAAGGGTATTGCTCACATTGTTCTCAACTCCACTCAATTACCTACACCCTTACTAGATACTGGGAATATGCATATCCTGCAGAGACCAGCCTTGAGCAGGGGCAGAAAGAAGTCAGATATAGGAGAAAAGAGTCAGTTCTGGACAATTACCTCAAACAGGGCATGATCTGGAAGGGCTTTGGCAGCCATCTGCAGACCTCTGCCTCACCTCACCAAAAAAACGAACAAACAAACAAACAAACAAAACTAGCTGAAGAAGGTGCCCCTATTTAGTCATGAGTGGGGTTGACAGGACAAACATGGATCAGGTCACCATATTCAGGAATGTTACACCAAGAAGTGGAACATCTCCTGACATTTTCAAGAGGCAAACTTAAGAAAAGTCAAAGGAGTTATCACTTCATCTTACATAACTTTTAGAATATTTTATCTCATGCAGTGGTATAGACAAAGTATTGATGGGTTCAAAAAAGAAGGAAATAATTTCAGTTAATGGGTGGGTAGATTTAATATGTCCAATTATGAAAAACTAAAATATTTGTAGAAAAGCACGTTTTTGCCCCATTGAGCTTGATTTTTCAAAATAGAGCTCATCAGTTTTTACTGTATTAAACAACAAATGAATTAATGGGATGGATAAACTGATCCAGTGTGGAAAGTGACATGTGACTGCTTTATAGACTACTGAACTTCTGTGAGTAATATGTTTATGCTACTCTGTTCAAATGACACAAACAAGACCTTTAGGAGGTTATGTTTTCATTGAATGTAAGTGATTTAGGTGGCTAAATCCACATGCTTATGGAAAATCTGTGCACTTAGCATTTTTTTCTGATTCAGAATGCAAGTATGTTAGGGTGCTGTTTATAAAATTCAGGAAAAAGTCAATGAGATTTCTTTTTTGTTGTTACAAGTTTACATTGAATACCAAGATCCAAGGCAGGATATAACTTAGTTGACAGGCATAGAATGGGTGCAATCTAATTTTTCTTTGCATAAATGAATTATTTGCAATAATTGTATGTATGTCTTTGTGAACTTGTTCAATTCTTGGATTTGTTAGAAAGTCATTATGTATATCCAAAGCACATTTTTTTCTTTCTGTCATTAATGGTGTTCTAAAGAATAGAACCAATATTCTTCTAGTTTTAAAAAAGGTACTTTGCCATTGTCTCAATTTATCCAGGCCTTTCTTTTTGTGTGTTACCTCTTTTTGTCTTACATTTGAGTCATTTAAATGCTTATTAATTAGCACAAAGTGAACACAAAAAACCGGGAGGAATTGAATTCAAATAGATTTTTCTACCTGTCAGCCAGCATGTTGAGTAAAGTTATAATTATTGGCTAAAATAAAATTTTGCAGTAGAGAGTTCATCAATATTTTTTATTTATTTGTAGATAATTTAGATTATTTGCATAATATTTCAGTTGGCTGTAATGAAAAACATTTGTTAACCGAATGTGAACTTATCAAATAACATATAATCTTGTTTATTTCACGACTAAAAAAATAAATTCTTCATTGGTTTTTAAAAATAGCTCTTGAGTTTCTGCAAATAGCAAATAGACTTGGAAAGGGGAAGTAATTTAGAAGTTAAAACAATTTCTTCCCTATGCTAAAACTCAAAGGGAAAAAAGCTTTTTTGTTTTTCCCCAGCATTTCTATGTTGGATTTAAATGCCTTCAAAATCTCAGCTTTCTCATTCTTAGAACAGTAAGTTGTTGTTCCTCAATTAAAGCTGGGAACTGAAAATTTAATTCTGAAAGCATTAGCAACAACTTGCCCTTCTCTCCTTGTGTGCTGCCATTTTGGTTTTTGGGAGGCATATGTGTGAGATCAGTCTTTCTGTATTATTCAGCTGGTTATCCCTCTAAACTGCAAAAGCTTCTGGCTTTGTAGTTCTCACTGCTTTCTACTAGGACCTGTGGAGGATATTGAGATGAATTAGACACGGTCCCTTGACAATAACTTACCGTTGTTTTTTTTGTAATTTGATTCTTACCCACTTGAAGTTGAATCTGCCAACTCCTTTTCCCAAAGTAAAAGACCTAAGGTGCTAATCCCCACTCATTGATGGCAAATGCCAAATTGGAAGCAACAGCCTCGAAAGCAAAACTCCTTATCCAATTACATTACAAGCTCTCTAAACCAGTCCATGCTCAGCATCACCAGGGTGTTGAGAAGGCAAGATCTCACTCTGGTAAAAAATGATAGGGTAGTTTGAGTATGTTTTGGAAAATTCTAAAATTTGAAAGTTAGTCCAAGGAAATAAAACATGGTAGGAGCTGAGGAAATGTTTTGCTTTTTGTTACGTTCAATGCACATAGGTTTATGTGCATCGTGTTTAAGAGCATTGGCCCTACAGTTCATCAGATATAGATTTGAATCCCAGCTCCACGAATATGTGACACTGGACCTGCCTAAGCCTCACTTTCCTCATTTGCAAAGTGAGAAAATAAAATAAAAGATCCTCCCTTGCAGGATTTTTGAGAGAATTAAATGAGATCATAAGTATAAAAGTATATATAGTAATGCTTAATGCAGGTGGTAAGAGCAAGTACAAGGCACTATTTCCAAATCCACCAGATGTTTATTTGCTGAGGAGACTAAGCAAACTACCCACAAAGCAGTGAAGTGCCCAAGTGAGGCTATATATGAGTAAATGTCCCAATGGATGGGAAAGACAACAAGGGCTGTTGGCAAACAAGTTGGGAGGTTGGGCTATCACAAGGATAAGGTGAGCCAAGGTGAGGACGGGAATAAGCATGACCCAGTAGTCTCATGAAAAGGATGATTTTTCCCTTAGATGTTAGCTTTAAGAAAGGCTGGTGTTTTGAATGTAATCTGTATTCTGATTCTTATGCCAAGATTTTCCCTGAAAAACAATTTCTATAACGATATGTTTGTGTCTATTTTGCCAAGTTGGGTTGTACTATTGAAAAGATGACCCATCCCTCCCCCCGCCCCGCCCCCAGCATCACCATCAGATTCTAGTCATTTGAAGCTCCTTCAGTTCTTAGAGTTCCTGTTCGGAAAGAGGGAAACAGATGAGCTAGTGAAAGGTAGTCATATTTAGAAAAGACAGGGTCATAACAAAGTCAAGTACTCTATTTGAACCTTATGAAAAAAGTTCCTTAGAGTTATGTGTCCTTTGATGGCATGCTGTATAGGGCCCTCCTCTAGAAATCTCTAGCCCTCAGTGGTGGCATTGCTCACGTCTGTGAATCACAGCACAATTTTTGCTGCTCCTCATCTTCACATGCCACTCTTGACAGTGACTTAGTCTCTGATCTCACAGGGTTTATGAACAGAAGTAGAAGACAAGATAAAAAGACCTGAGACCACCTACAAGCTAAGTATGCCCATATGGTGAAGTTCTTCTGTTTGATCTAAAGGGGACTAGATGGACTCACACACACTGGTGTGCAAATACTCTTGTGCATTCACTTTCTTGGAATATGTGGCTACTGGTGTAATCGATGCACGGAAGCCAAGTGGGGCTTTAAATTACAACAGTTTCTGTGATCAACTCTCACATCTTGAGTTTATCTGTCTTCCCAACTAGACTGTGAGCTTCTAAAGGGCAAGTTCTGGTTCTTTTCGTCTCTGGACTACCAGTGGCTAGCATAGGACCTGGACCTCAGTAGGGACTCAATAAATGTGCTGTACACTGAACTCACTTTGTTTTCTGTGCTGCCAGAAATTACATGTCCCCAGTGGCCATTTTGAGCGCAAAGTGTTATTTTAAGATATTCTCTGGAGGGAACACTCTAACCTCTGCTACAAATGTCTGAAAAAAGAAAAGCTGAATGACGAGGGGGTGGAGGAATGATGGGAACTCACCTCTTTTTGAGCGTGCTACTTCTTAAGATTGTTGTTATTTCCATCAGAAAAAGCTTAGACACCATTGAAAATGTAGTCTGCAATACTGTGGAAAAGCTTCTTTGGGGCTAAATCATTCTCTTTCTTAAACCAGTTGTTGCCATGCTTCTTGCACTGAAACTGAATTTGGAGGATGGGGTGGGGAGTGGTGATGGGGTGGTGGTACAGAGATGAGTTTGAATTGGCCCTGTGCCCCACCGTTAAGCTTTCTGCCTGCCTTCTGGTCTCCCTCCCAATGTGATAAAGGAGGGAGTCTATGAAGCCAGTGTTCATTTTAGACTTGCAGAAGAGACATTCTTAGAATTCTTAAGGAGAACTAGTTTCTAAAGTAAAAGATTTACCGGTAGACTAATGACCTTTGGTGTAATATATAAACAGAAGTAACCCGGGCTGATTTTTGCATTGTTTACAGAGAATTACTGTGTGATTATTACTGTGTTTTAAATGAAATTGAAATTATATCGTTATGTTTCTTTCTTTTTTTTTCTTTTTTGTGAGACAGGGTCTTACTCTGTTGCCCAGGCTGGAGTATAGTGACACGATCACAGTTTTACTGCAGCCTTGAATTCCTGGGCTCAATTGATTCTCCTGCCTCAGCCTCCCAAGTATCTAGGGCAACAGGTGTATGCCACCACGCCTGGCTAATTGTTTGAATTTTTTTTTGTAGAGACAAGGTCTCAATATATTGCCTAGAATGGTCTTGAGCTCCTGGCTTCAGCCTCCATAAGTCCTAGGATTACAGGCATGAGCTATCACATCTAACTGGTTTTTAATGATATCACGTGCCTTTGAATACATGAGTGGTTGGGCGGTTGAATATATATATGTATGCATGTATGAAAAAAACCTGGAATTTATTTATAAAAAACCTTGTATTTTTGCATGTTTAAACTTGTCACCTTCAAAGTACTCTCCATTTGATGCAATACACCTATCAAGACACTTTTTCAACTGCTCAAAACAGTTTTTGAACTTGTCAATTTGGATGTCTTTTAGTGCTTCTGCCATTTTTTGGTTTCACTTCTTCCACATCAGCATAATGTTTTTCTTTGAGGCTTTTTTCATCCTGGAAACAAAAAAAAAAGTCTCTAGGGCAAGATTGGGTGAATGGGGGTGGGGAGTGGAAGCACCAGGGTCTTGCTGTTTCTAGTCCAAAACTGCTGAATACTCAGTGAGGTGTAGGCAGGTGTGCTCAAATCACCCACCATGAAATAGGCAAATATGTTGAAAGAATCTCCAAAAAAAAAAAAATTCACTAAAGCTGAATGCAGTCTCTTACAGCTGGTACATTGATGCCAATGGGCTCCAAGAATACTTACCTAGTGGGGGAAACTTGTACTACAAGGGGCCCTTCAGAAAACAGTTCAGTTTGGGGGGGGGGCTCCCCCTTGTATATATTTATGTATTCACTTTAGGAGTATAAGCATTGTTTCATTTTTATACATATATAAGTAGGATGATGAAAGATCAATTGTCCTTCATTGTGGGTATCTGGGAACCACCACAAAATCGCAAAGTCTAAGGTGTGATACCGTTAGTGACTCTCAGTTAGGATCCATTGTTTCCTCTTTTTGGGTCAAGAAGCAGACTGCAGTGGAATCTATATTGATAAGTTACTGTCTTTGAGCTCTGTTCTTTCCCCCATGCTAGAAATAAAACAGTTCTTTCAATTTGAGGAACTGTGCATTTCTTCCCAGTTGTAGGGTTTACACACGGAAGTCTATTGAGATTGGATCCTTAGTGGCCTGGGTAAGCATGGAAAGAGTGCACTGTGTCCCATACTGGCACAAAAATTGGCATTCAAAATTTTATTTTACTAGAAATTAGAAAAATGCTAATTTATTCTCCTCTTGGGAGCAATATAAAGCTTTCTTTTTCAGTAAATGTATTTCAGTGAAGAAGATACTTGATTGGAAGAAAAAATATGAAGCAAATGATAGTACAGAAGATGTGGCAAAAATCATGACAACTGTATGCAAATAAGTCAGGTTTGGGAAGCATGGATTAAAAAAACACAAGGGAAGCAGGCCAGGTACAGTGGCTCACGCCTGTAGTCTCAAAACTTTCCTAGCACTTTGGGAGGCTAAGATAGGAGGATAGCTTAAGACCAGAAGCTTGAAACCAGTCTAGGCAACATAGCAAGACCTCGTCTCTACAAAAAATAAAATAATTAGCCAAGTTTGGTGGCACATGCATGTAATCCGAGGTACTCAGGAAGCTGAGGTGGAAGGATCGCTTGAGCCTGGAAGGTCGAGGCTACATTGAGCTATGAGCACACCACTGTACTTTAGCCTGATCATCAGAGCGAGAGCCTGTTTCTAAAAAAAGAAAAGGAAAGAGAAAGGGTCAGGAGTTGGGAGACCTAGGTTTGAATTGTGGTTCTGCTGCTAATATAGACAGATGAAGTTAAGCCTCTGAGCCAGTTTCTTCATGCATAAAGTTGAAATGGTGGCATTTTCAGGTAGAATGCACATGGAACTGTTTTCTTTAGACTGCAAAATGATCTTTAAATGAATTAACAAAAAAATTAATATGACTAGCAAGTCATTTCAAGAAAGCTTAGGAATCAGTGAATGAGAATTTTCGGAGACAAATGATTTTGTTTTGTTTTGTTTTCCCCATGGTGAAAACTGAGTAGGTTCCAAATTTAGGTTGATGATTTTCCTGTCACTGCTTAAGGAGAGAAGACTGAAACATATGCTTGCTTCTCTCCAGATTGTATACATGCCTTTGCCTTTTATTAAACAGTGCTTCAGAACTGTATGCAAGTTGCTATTATTTGAACGTTTATAATGTTTATTATAACAGGTTTCTGAAGTTATGAAAAAGCACTTTTGCAGGCCAATCGATGCACAAACTGACAGAAAGAATAAATCACAAACCCGAAAGAAAGACCTTCTTTGAGTGCGGTAGAAGCTTTAAAGTCTATTAATAGAATAGTAAAGCTGAATAGGAAGGCTTGGTAAGGGATATGTTCTGGACTGCTGGTCAGAGCCACCATTAATTCATGATAATTCTATAGGTTTTCTTTGTTTCTAATGCCAGCAGAGTTACAACTGAATCCTACTGGAAGGCAAATGTAGGATTCCGGCTGCTTCTCCTGTTTCTTCTTAGACAGATGAAGCCTGATTCACAGGCCTGGATCTTGTATTAGGAAGAGCTTTGTGGAACCCAGGACAGCCACCCCAACTTTTCTGCAGTTGGGATACCCCTGACAAAGGAAGTAGGAGTGAAGACCCACCATGCTTGGTTTAATCAGTTTTAAATGAAAAGTGAAACCTTGTTTTCTATACATGAATATATGACCTTGAAAACACATGCGGAGCTGTAGGTTTCATTTTTAGAAGGTATATACTCTACATTTAAACAAGTGATTCAGAAATTGGAGAGCGTTCTGCTAAGTGAAATAAGCCAAACACAGAGAGACAAATACAGCATATTTCACTTATATGTGGAATCTAAAACAATTGAACTTAGAAGCAGAGAGTGGAATGGTGATTATCAGAGGCTTGGGGGATGGAGGGAATAGGGAGATGATAGCCTAACAAAGCCTCACTTAAACAGGAGGGATAAATTTGATTTCTTTTAGATCAATAGCACAGCATGCTGAATATAGTTAATAACTGAGTCCTATACATTTTAGTATTGTTGAGAGTAAAAATTCGAATGTTCCCATCATAAAAAATTAAATATTGGAGGTGATAGCTATGTTGATCAGCTTAATTTAATTATTCCACAGTATATTAAAAATCATAACACCACTTGGTACCCCTCAAATTATATTATACTTTGTCAATATACAATTTAAAAGCTTCTTAAAGAATAAACAAGTGCTTCATTTTGACATGTGCTTTTTAATATTAATTTGACAACTACCTTAGAAAGCTGAATGAGGATTTTTTCTTTTTCAAATTTATTTGAAGTAGGTATTTGTGAAATTATTGTACAGAGAAGTTAACAGATGCTAATTCAACAGGTTAAACATTGAAATTTGAGAATTGTTTTTGCAATCTGTACTGAGAAGATGGAGTTGACACCAAAAGCAAGACTTTTAAATTATTTTTAGTCCTAAAGCTTGCTTTCTTAGAGCTTTATCCATTCAACTTCTCTGAAAAATTGATCACAGACTCCCAAGGATTACATCTGGAAGTTGCAGTCAGTTTTCTTTCATTTGGATTCATTAAAACATGGTAGGTATGGCACAAACAGGTCACATTTTCTTATCATTTCCCCACATAGGATTTTTTACTTCTAATTCAACTCATTTTGTCCGTGGCCATACCACCCTGAATGCACCCAATCTTATCTATTTCAACTCATTTTGCACTAGTATTTACTAGACATTATAAGAATGATCAGCTTGCTTTGATCTGATGGGTCTACAAATCCAAATTCAACTTGAAATAAAATGTATCTTTGTTAGGGTCTTTTAGACTTGTTGAATATTGATCTCATTGGTTAGAGTAGTTTGCTTTAATTTTTTTTTTTTTTTAGTAGGAATCTCACTCCATCATCCAGGCTGGAGGGCATCAGCACACTCACGGTCACCCCAGTGTCAACCTGCTGGATTCAGGCAATCCTTCCACCTCAGCCTTCCAAGTAGCCAGAACTACAGGTGCGACTACCACACCTGGCTAATTTTTTGATTTATTGTAGAGACAAGGTTTCACTGTGTTGTCTAGACTGGTCTTGAACCCCTGGGCTCAGGCAATCCTCTCACCTTGGCCTCCCAATGTGCTGGGATTGCAGGCTTGAGCCACCGCGCCTGGCCTGCTTTAATCTTTTAACATTATCTTCTAGAGAAAACTCTGAGATGCCCTTCAGATAAGGAACTTAGATATAACTGTGACCTATTGAGAACCATGGCTAAAAACTGTTCTTGCTGGGTGCGGTGGTTCATGCCTATAATCCCAACACTTTGGGAGGCCGAGGCAGGTGGATCACTTGAGTCCAGAAGTTCAAGACCAGCCTGGGCAACACAGCGAGGCATCATCTCTACAAAAAATAAAAAAAAAAATTAGCCAGACATGATGGCATGCACCTGTAGTCCCAGCTACTCAGGAGGCTGAGGCAGAAGGATCATCTGAGCCCAGGAAGTTGAGGCTATGATGAGTCATGATGGTGCCACTGCACTCCACAGCTTGGGTAACAGAGTGAGACACCAACTCAAGAAAAGAAAAAAAAAAAAAACCTGCTCTGAAAGGATTGTGGATATGGTATGCTGGAGACTGCCTCAAATACTATGTACACAAATATAAATATAATCTTGATTCCATTATAATATTAAGTTTGAGTATATTCTAAACTTGAGTTTTTTTATACAGCTTTTATTATAAAATTTAAATAAAATAATTTCATTTAAACAAAATGTCATTATAAGAAACCACTGATATATACCTACCTTGGTGTAGAATAGCATGTTGAATCATGACTCCAGTTGAATCTGAATATCTCAAAGTTCATTCAGTAATTAATGATTGGACACCTATCATGTGTCAGGTACTGTTCTGGGCACCAGGGTTACAGCAGTGAACAAATAAAAGAAGATCCCTGCCCTCAAATAGGCAGAGAGGTGAAATAGATGGTATATCAGGTCTTGGTCAGTTCAGTGAAGGAAAAAATGATAGGGAGGTAGGTAGTGGGATCCCATTCCTAGTTTAGCACTTTGTACATTAGTATCTTTATGTATCTCCTCCTCTTTTTGCTCCTTCTCCTCCTCCTCCTTTTTCATATTTGCAGACACCAGGACTGGTGTGCATGCTTGCCAGCTGTGGGTACATGTATAGTAGTGATGGCCAGTGATGGAAGTCAGGGTCAGCTCACGTGGCTGTGGGGGTTGGGGCTTATGGCATGCATGGCTATGACAGTGTGAAAACTGGTGGTAGGGATTGGGGTCCATTGCATGTGTGCACAGGGTTACATGATCAGCCATGGACATGCAGGGGTGGGAGCCGTCTGTGTCTATTTCTGAGGGGAGGAAAGGCAGTGTGACGGAGAAAGAGCGGAGCCTTTGCAGTCACAGACCTGGGTTTCAATTCTAGGTCTGAAGGCAGGCAAGTTACTTAACCTGAGTTAAGTCCAGAGTCTCCTCATCTGTAAAATGGGGATAATGATTCAACTTATTTCATAGGGTTGTTATGAGTATTACATGAGGAAATGTGCAGAGAGCGCTTAGCATAATGTCTGGCCTATAGAAAGGACTCAGTAAATATGTTATTTTTATTACCTTTTTTGAGTCAGGGTCTCACTTTGTCGCCTATGCTGGAGTGCTGTGCCATGATCATGGTTTACTGCAGCCTCAAACTCAGGTGATCCTCCCACCTCAGCCTCTTGAGTAGCTTTGACTACAGATGCACACCACCACACCCAGCTAACTTTTTGATTTTTTTGTAGAGATGAGATCTTGCCATGTTGTCCAGGCTGGTGTCAAACTCCTGGGCTCAAGCAATCCTCCTGCCTCAGCCTCCCAAAGTGTTGGGATTATAGGTATAAGCCACTGCACCTGGGCTATTATTATTACTCTTGTTAATAAGTTAAATCCTGGCTTTCTTGCATTGTAGACCCTGCTTCTTATAACTTTACCCTCAGACTGGGACACTACTGTCAATGTCCTATTGCCTAGAAGTCCTGTGGGGATCCACTGACTTTACTACCAAGAACCTTACCCTTTCATGCCCTACCCATGTGATCAACCATCTCTAGAACCCATGCTTGTCTCAGATATGCTGGAACTTGGTACACCCTTTGGACAGTGTACCTGGCACAGATTAGGCACATGAATGTTGATACTTTCTTCCCGCCAGTTACCCAGTGAATAGTGCAGATGCCGTAAATACCAACTGACAGGCTTCCAAATATACCATTATTTGTTTTACTTAAAATTCAATAAATTTTTGGAAAGCACCCAAATAAGCAGAATGCAGTACTACTTCTCCAGAACTCTTATCTTTAGTGAGGGAAGAGTCTGTGCATGTATGCGTGTGTTTGGTGTGTGTGTCTAGTTAGGAAGAATATTTCTCTTGTGAAATTGTCTCCCTTAAGTACCTATCAGCATCAGTAATCTCTTCTTTTGTGAAATAATGTCTCTTTAGTACATAGGAAGGAGTTGATCTCTTGTGAGTTTGACCATAATAACTTTGTTTTACTTTATTTTTATCTCTTATAAAGGAAAAGGCTAAAGTTGTTGAGCCTCTGGACTATGAGAATGTTATCGCCCAAAGAAAAACTCAGATTTACAGTGATCCCCTCAGAGACCTGCTTATGTTTCCAATGGAAGATATATCTGTGAGTTCACAAGTACTTCTTTAAAGAAAAAAAAACCCTACATTTTCTAAGCCATTTATTACAGCAAGAATATTTTTTGTCTTCTAGATCTCAGTGATAGGTCGTCAGCGCAGAACAGTACAGTCCACTGTACCAGAAGATGCTGAAAAGAGGGCCCAGAGTTTATTTGTCAAAGAGGTAAGTAGGTTCAAAGGCCACAAAGGAACATTCGTCATCAGTTTAACATATAGAAAATATTAATATAGCTTTATATATTTGTAATCTATTTATTTATAGATACATAATAAATCTAAACTATTTAAAATAATTTTTCCTTTAATATAAAATAAAATCACTAAAATTAACTGATTTACATAACAAGTCTATATGATGCGATTCAGAGAATACAGCTTAAACATTTCCACAAGTAACATATGTTCTTAAGTGTTTTTCTTTTGGATTTAAATACCCTCTGAACTGGGAGTCAGAGTGTTCAAAAGGGCCTATTAATTGGGATTTATTGCCACCAATTGGGTTAGAGAAACATAGTTAATCCTCAAAGGAAGATCATAGTACTAACATTTCCCAAATGGTTTTTAAAAGTCTATCATGCTGGGCACGGTGGCTCATGCCTGTAGGGTTACAGGCACTTTGCTAACCCAAAGTGCTAGGGTTAGCACTTTGGGAGGCCAAGATGGGGGGATCACTTGAGCCCAGGAGTTCAAGACCAGCTTAGGCAACACAGCGAGATCTCGTCTCTGTAAAAAATTTTAAAAAATTAACTGGGCATGGTGGCACATACCTGTAGTCTCAGGAGGGAGCTGGCGGAAGGGTCGCCCGAGCCCAGGAGGTCAAGGCTATGGTGAGTCGTGATTGTCCCACTGCACTCCAGCCTGGGTGACCGAGAGAGAGACCCTGACTCAAAAAAAAAAAAAAATAAGTCTATCAGCATATTGCCAGACTTTTAAAAAGTGGATGTATGGGTACTTTTCCTGTATTTCAAATTAAATATTTCTATTTTCTTTCAGTGTATTAAAACCTATAGCATGGATTGGCATGTGGTAAACTACAAGTATGAAGACTTCTCTGGGGACTTTCGGATGTTGCCATGGTAAGTTTAGCATCCCAGGGAAACATTCAAGGAAGAATTATAAAACTTTTTACCTTTTTAAGACCACACGTGAAACCTTTCTGTTATTATAATAAAGCAAAATTTTAAACAAACAGTATGTTTGCATAAATGCCGTATTTTAGTTAAATTATTTCCAAAATGTATGAGCTCCCTTTTTGGCTTTGGTGCAGCTGCATTGATCATAAACTGGTCTTTAGTTGATGCTGGATTATGTAGTGAGCATTTTCTGGTGGTGTCATTGAAGAAGCTAGAGGATATTTGGGTCAATTTGATGACCCCGGACATCCCTTGAAAAAAGTGCATCTCTTTCAGTTGAGTCAAAGGAATGGCGTGACCACACTGGCCCAGGAGCCAGACTATTGGGGTTCAACTCTTATATTTGTCACTTTCTAACTGGATGACCTTGGACCAGTCACTCAACCTGCTTGGGCTCTCCGTTTTCTCCTGCTTTATCACAGGATATCATTTGGGGAATATTTTTGGAAAAAAACAATGGAGAAATAAGACATATGTGTAGCCTTTTGTAGTTTTCAAAGCACTTTCCCAGAGAAGAAATCTGAGTCCTAAAATGACCAATCCAAGGTCATATAGCAAACAAATTGAAGAGCCAGAATTGCACCATGTTGCTTTTGGACCTGGAGAAAGAGAAGGGTCTTTCTCCACTACTAACAGCTCTGGCACAGGGTTCTCAGTACTTTCTGCCCTCCCTGACAATGTATCTGGGCTTAGCTATATCTCTGCTGCTGCCTGCATCCGGCATACATGGGAGTCCTTATAGAATAGTAATGTGGGTTTACTCAGAGGAAAAAAAATCTTAGTTTTGAAAGGAGAAAGAATGTTTTGTCATTTTCTTGTTTGTGAAAGAAAGAAATCTACTCATCTTGCTTTTGTCTGTTTGTTATCATCGTTGTTGTGTTATTTTTTTTTTTTTCTTGGTCTGTTCTGTTCAGTGTCTAAGACAATTCTCTTGTATTTTCAGCAAATCTCTGAGACCGGAAAAGATTCCTAATCATGTATTTGAGATTGATGAGGACTGTGAGAAAGATGAGGTAAGGATGGGGGGCCATGTTGGGGACAACTGTACCAGTTTCTTCACGGTCACTTCTGTTAAAAAAGATTCCAAATGAAATTCCTTGAGAAAAGATGAGGGAAATAATTGTTTTTGAATGATCTGTGGCCAGCTTTCAAACAGAGTGAGTTGTTGTTTTTTTTAATTTTTAAAAAATAATTGCATTTCCAAGTGGGGTTTAGGAAGAAACAAGTTAAGTGGGCTGTGGTCTATATATAAACATGTCATCTTCCACCTGTGGGACATGCTTGTGAATTGCCTTTCTTACATTGGGCATGTGGTATGGTGATTCATCTGGCTCTCTTGCGTGATAGATCCCTCTTGGGATAGATGGCCCGGATGTCTGTGACATTTCCAGGTGCAGGTTGACTATTTACATAATGCAGAAGACTGTCCCAGAAGACAGCTCGTACTGTTCAATAACTATGAGTACCTACTGTGTGCCCAGCACAGAGCCTTTTGTTCTACAGTCAAAATTTTTACATCTTCACAGGGAATAGGGATTCTTGAGGCTATAATTAGGAAATGGGGCAGAGCCTCTTTCTGTGTACCCCAATATTTGAGTAATTAGATGGCGACTGGCTGTTGTTTTACTGATGGTTTTTGCTCTATTTCAGGACTCATCTTCTTTGTGTTCTCAGAAAGGCGGTGTGATAAAACAAGGCTGGTTGCATAAAGCAAATGTAAATAGCACCATCACGGTTACCATGAAGGTAGGAAGTAGTTATTACATTATTCTCTCATTTGAAGGATATTGGTATAAGTAGCCTGTCTGGAAACAATATATATTTTTTAAATAATTAGCCCTAGCAAAAAAAGTGTATAGTGAGAGGATTTTCACAGATGCATGGAATTTTAAAAATGTGAAACCTAAGGATAAATTTAGAAGGGAAACTTTTTAAAGAAATGTAATTATTATCTTCTGAATCAGCTGTCAGTTTAATGAAGAAAATAGCTTTGAAAAAAAGGGCACAGAAGGTTCATATGTAGAAATGAATTTAATGAGTGGAAAAATAGGTAATCCGTTTCTTTAGAAAATGTTAATTAGGTACTTGTTACATACTGGTCACTTCGGGGAAATATGTAGATATCTAAGATGATGGCCCTGGTTTCCAGTAACCTTCAGACTAGTTAAGAAATGTATCAAATTAACTACTATACAATGCAGTACTTTCAAGTGATCAGAACAACTTAGTTGGAAAACTTTGTAATTTGGTCAGGGTAGCCAGTTTGTGTGAGACAAAAGTAGATACACTAAAGGTGATAAAATTGTGGAGAGTCTTGAATGCCTCGGTCATGAGGTCAGCTTTTGTTTGGAAGGCTGTGAACGGCCATTAAAATTTGAACAAAAAACGAACAAGCTCCTTGAAGATTCTGAGCAGAAAAACAAATTATGCTCTGATACCAAATATAACTGTTCTTTTAGATATTCAATATAAGATCATGTGGTTTGCTGAGGATGATTCACACTTCCATTAAGCACTGAAGGTCATTCTATCTTTCACATAGCCTGCAAGTGGAAACCATGGGTGTCTACCAAGGGAAGACTCAAATTTTATCTTAATTTAATATTTTGCCTGCTGCTTTCCTTTTAGTGGCCATGTCCTGTTCTCACTTTCATTTTCAAGCTCTGAAAATAATGAATCCAAGTTGTAGGATGCTTCCTGTTTATCTCCTGCACCTGAGCATGGGCCTCAGCATGCGGTGATAAAAGAACCCATTTATCGAGGACTTGACATGCACCAGGCACCATCCTCAGTGTTTTATATTCTATATCTCATTTAATTGTCATGGCAGCCCTATGAGATAGGTACTATTATTATTCTTAGTTTATAGATACAGAAAGTGAAGCTCAAAAACATTCGGGAAAGAAAACAAGGTCACACAGCTCCAAGTGTTCAGAGGTAGGATTTGAACCTAGCGGTTTGCTCTTAGAGCCTATAGTTCTTAACCACTACACTATCAGGGCTCACTAGCTAAATGAGAATCAAGTCTTTTATTATAATATATCTCCTATTAGAGTTACCAGGTTCAGAAATGTGCATGCATGTGTGAAGGTTGTAAGTTGGTGCAAATTATCAGAAAACGATTCTATAGTTTTTTACCCCACTCCCCTCCTCTAGCATCCTCAAAATATTAAAATGCTTTACCCATACTTAAGCTTTAGTTCAACAGTAAGTAAACAATATGTGAAAATTCGGATTCATAAAGCAAGACGTTAGGAAATTAATATCTTCACAGAACAATTCACTACAGAGTCCTTTAAATGGTTTCTGTAATACCCTTAAATTATAATTTGCTTTTCAAATGACTTTTCTGGTTTTTAGGAGCCCATATATTATGAATCAAAACATACTTATTTTACATTTTCTTTCATAATTTGTGAAATACAGATTAATTGATATGTTAGGAAGAATAATGGGTCCCCCAAAGATGTCCATGTCCTAATCCCCAAAACCTATAAATGTTCCCTTCCATGGCAAAGGGAAATTAAAATAGCCAGTCAATTGGTAGGGAGCTTATCCTAAATTATTCAAGTGGGCCCAGCGTAATGATAGGGACCCCATAAGTGGAAGAGGGAGGCAGAAAAGGAGAGTGAGAGAAATAGACGTGAGAACAGAAGCAGGATCAGAGAGAGATACTATGTTGCAGGCTTTGAAGATGGAGAAAGGAATCAGTTATAGGCCAAGAAATGTAGGCCACTGCTGGAAGGTACAAAAGACAAGGAAATGGATTCTTCTCTAGAACATCCAGAACAAAGAATAGCTCTTCTGAAACCTTGATTTTAGTCCAGCGAGACCCATGTCAGACTTTTACAGAACAGTAAGATACCAAATTTGTACTGTTTCAAGCTATTACATTTGTGGTAATTTTTTACAACAGCAATAGAAAATTAACTCAATCAGTTAGTGAAAGATTGATTGTTCCTCTTGTATGTTTTCTATCCCCAAGATTGAAAACTCCAACACTTACAGGGGCCAAGTGGGAATCATAAATTCATGGAGAGGCTGATGTGTCTCAGGCAACCTGGTGACCAAATGGCCCAGCTGAAGGAGCCAGCTGCCTCTTGTCTCCAGCTAATGTTGCTTTGCCACTGCTGAGCTAGGCTCTTCTTTTTGCCTCTTTTTATCCTCAGCTGCTCATATTTGGCCACTTATTATTTTTGTGTGTGAGAGATATAATTCACATATAATGAAAGGATTTTTTTATTTTTAAACAGTAGGTAAATGAAGGAAAAGTGGAATAAACCAAATTGGTCATACAAGGCTCCACAACTTTAAGAAAAATTAACAGGGAATGCTTTGAAATGTCAAGATCGTACTGAGGTTTGGGAATCGTCTTTGGCTGTAGATCTCATATGTATCCCTGCTCTTCTCCACTGTGGATTCCTGATCGCCATTTTTATTTTGGGGAGATAACTCTATATCCTACACTCTGACTTTACCTCCTAAGCCATAGCGGTAGTGTTGTTTTCAGGATTTATCACACTAGAATGGGCATGAGAGGAAGATTCAGCCAGAACCTTCTGAGGAATTTTGCCAAGATAGCTTTTTCCTATCACAATTGTGTTTGAATTATTATTTAGTTCAACATGATGGAAATTAGTTGGAACTGGGATATTGACTTTTATAGTTTTGACTGCTCTTTTCCTGTGTCAATACTAGGCATGTGAGTGTTGGAGGCAGAGGACTAGTCCTCTGCTAATGGGTAGCAGTTTTGTAGTTGCCAGGCTAGAACTTGGAGTAAGAGCCAAAGCAGAAAACCAGGTCTTTGAACAAAGGCGCGCTGAGGGACTCTGGCTTGTACCCTGAGGTGCCCTGTTACAGGGTGGAGAATCTTCTAAGTTCTTCCTGCTTCGAGGTTGGATTGGTTCAGGCATAGGAGAGAGGCTAAACCCAAGGTGGGGCAAGGAGCTGACTCAGCTCTTGGGTAGTTGGGAAAGGCAGAGGCAGAAGAACTGAGGCAAAGGGTAGACAAGAGTTTGAGACGTTCTGAAAGGACAACGGGCCGAGCATGGTGACTCATGCCTGTAACCCCAGAACTTTAGGAAGCTGAGGTGGAAGGATAGCTTGAATGAGACCTCATTTCTCTCTTTCTCTCTATGTATATAAAAGGGAGGACAATGTCTGTATTTGTTTCTACTATGCTAATCTTTGAAGTGAAGAATAATAATGGTGCTCATAAGCAAATGGGAAGATGACTCAGGTGTGCTATTAACTGAGTCATTTTCCCAGCACTGGAGGCAGGTCTACACTTGGTGCATCTGGGGTGCCCTACCTGCTAGGGCCCCCAGCCCACACTGGTGAGCTTTGGTGGCTTCAGCAAACCAGCACCACAGAGCCGCAACTTGCAGAGTTGAGTGCAAAGAACCTTTTCTTATTGGAAAATCCAAGTCTTGATAACCCCTGCAAACTCATAGCAGACTAGCCAGGAAGTGACAGCAGCAGAATCTGGGTATTAATCATGACTCTTTGGCAAATAACTGACTTCAGAAACCAAGCTTCTTCCTTCATTCTTTGAGGCTCTTTGATGCTCTGTGGCTTGACACTGGCCTGCAGATTCCTTTGTGATTGATAGGAAATAAAAGCAGGGTGGCTTGGTGCCTCTTAAAGTAATGTGTGAATTTAAGGGTCTTTATTCATTCACAAATTTCGGAATTTTATTTTATTTTTTACATTAAAAATTTTTTTTATGTGTGTAGATGATATCTTGCTATGTTACCCAGGTTGGTCTTGAACTCCTGGGCTCAGACAATCCTCCCACCTCAGCTTTCCAAAGTTATTGGGGTTACAGACGTGAACCTCTGTGTCTGACCAAATTTCTGAATTTTAAAAAGTTATATAGAATCAGTCCTTTGGAAAGTTTGAAATTATTCACAACAACTTCAAAGTGTTTTTTATAAATGAGGCTGAGTCCTTTATCCTGTGCAATTTGAATCCTGTCAGAATTAAGGGAATCTAATAACAAGGAAGGGAGAAACAGAATTCTGAGAGAAGGTGCAAAAGAAAATAAAAGAAAGAGGATTAGAAGAGACTCCGCAATTTGCAGTTGATAAAAGGGAATTAAAAGATTCCTACTTTAGAAGATCTTTTGAGGAAGCAACCACGTGGGCTATAGTGCAATATATGTATTGTAGCCAAAATAATTTGTATATGAGCTGCTTTACAAAGTTAAACCTCCCTAGTTAGCTTGCCAGAGAGTTTTGTAAGAACATTCAAGTTGATGGTGATGGGCTCTAGGGAAGAGAGGGACCAGTAGAAGAACTAAATTGAGTTCAATAAGCACAGTGGCTCACACCTGTAACCCCAGCACTTTGGGAGGCTGAGACGGGAGGATTGCTTGAACCCAGGAGTTCAAGACCAGCCTGGATAGCATAGCAAGACCTTGTCTCTACAATACATAACACACATACATACGTACATGCATAGTAGCTGGGCGTGGTGGTGTGTGCCTGTAATCCCAGCTACTCGGGAGACTGAGATGGAAGGAGTGCCTGATCCTAGGATGTCGAGACTGTGGTGAGCCATGATCATACTACTGCATTCAAGCATGGATGACAGAGTGAGACTTAGACTCAAACAAACAAACAAAGTGCAGTGGCTCACACCTGTAGTTCCAGCTACTTGGAAGGCTGAGACGGAAGGATCACCTGAGCACAGGAGGTTGAGGTTGCAGTGGTCGTGAGTGTGCCACTGCACTCTAACCTGAGTGACAGTGAGACTTTCACTCAAAAAAAGCAAACAAACAAACAAACAAAAACTAAACTGAGTTCTTCATACTGGAATATTTTAGGACCCCATATTTACAGAATAAAAAATGTTTATTTCCCCAGCATATATCTTTCCCCCTGCACTGGTCAGTTGTTAAAATATAATGATCTGCATCATTTTCTGCAGTTGTCATTATTTTCCAAGAAATGCTTGCTAAGTAACCCTGTTGTTGACTGAGAAACTTGCCCTGAGGAGCCCAGGCTTCAGAAGAGCTGCTAATGATGTGTATTACTCCAGAAGTCACAGTGCATTGTGTCTGAGTACTTCCTCTCACTGAGGAGGATGCTGGCGTCATGCAGCTCTTGCAAAAGAGCTCTGTTGGGCTGGGTGTGGTGGCTTGTGCCTGACTGCTTGAGCCCAAGGAGTTCAAGGCTGCAGTGAGCTGTGATCAGACTACTGCCCTCCAGCCTGGGTGACAGAGCAAGAGTCCTATCTCTCTCTCTATCTCTATCTCTATTTCTATCTGTCTCTCTCTGTCTCTGTCTCTGTCTCTCTCTCTCAAAGAAAAGCTCTGTTGGTTGTCTGAGTGTAGTGACCATTTTATTCAGCACTTGCAGCTTGCTTTGTTCTTGGTATTCATGTTAAAACAGGACAAGCCTTATCATAGTGATTAATTTCTTCAATTTGTGGTTTCTAGTTAATGAAAATACACCCTGTTCACTCTTTAATTCCTGTTAAAGTGTTGGAGACAAGTTTAAGATATTGTAGAAAATATATAATTCCTTAGACAGAAACTCCAATCCTAACAGAAACCTACTCATTTACATTCTTTCTTTCCCAAGTAGCTGCTGGAGACATCTGCTTTATTCAACTTCTTTCTGTATCAGTGAAGGAATTTAATATGGACTTAGAGAGCTATGATGTTGGATGTGACCTTCCCCTGGTATTTAAAATTATTTTCTCTAAGGGATATACTGGCATATGGAATAAGGAAGAATTTGATCTTGAGGGTGGGTTTTCATTAGAAAATAACTGTTCCAGATTCTTGGCCAACTCACGGGACACCCACCTTTATGCATCTTCTTGGCTCAGTTTGGTCACATTCTTCCAGCTCTCTCCTTCCCATTCTCAGCAATTAAATGTTGAATTGCCTTGGTATGTTATCGGGGTTACAAGTTCAACTGCTTGATGTATGACTCACTTCTAGTGCCCTTTCTTTTCTTTTTTTTTGCACAAAAGAGAGCCATTTGTTATATATCCAGGATCCAAAAGACCTTACTTACTCTTTAACTGTTATAGCAGGATCCAAAAGACCTTACTTTAACTGTTATAGCAGGTTTTTTTCCCTCCTCCTCTTCAGTGGGAGAACAACAAATCAAAAGAGGATTTGACCTAAGAAAGCACATACAATATTAGAATACTTGCTAGGAGACCAAGGTCACTCTGTGTATTGGAACAAAAGGAAGAGAACATTTTTAATTTTTGATGTTAGACCAATTATATTCTCAAATCTACTAGACTGTCTCTTGCAGCTAAAAATGGTTCACACTTGTTTATTATAGGTAAGGAATTTTTTACTAATTTGATTTTTGTGTTTTCTCTCATTCATTTATCACTGTCCAAAAACCATTCATTAGTTATGTCCTGTGTGTCAGATACTTTTAGGAATCAATGAATTAATCACCAAATAGATAATTACTTTATTTTACTTTTTTAGAGACAGAGTCTTGCGATGTTGCCCAGGCTAAAGTGCAGTGGTTATTCACAGGTGTGATCGAAGCTCACTGCAGCCCCAAGCTCCTGAACTCCAGCGATTCTCCCAGCTTAGCCTCCTGAGTAGCTGGGACTACAGGCTTGTAGCTACCAAATAGATATTGGAATACCTTATTAGTACCAGGTGTTAACATTGTGGAAGATGGAAAGAAGTGTTATATGTAAAGCTTAAAACCTTTTCAGGAAGTGAGGCACACACACAAAAAAAACAATAATAATTGTACCACCCTTAGCAGTACAGAGACCAAGTGCTATATAAGTCCAGATCACTGTAGCCTGGGATCAAAGAAGGCTTTCTGGAAATTTTGGGGCCTCAAAAAATGGCAATCAAAGAGGAGAAAGTGGCCAGGTGCAGTGGCTCATGCCTGTAATCCTGGCAATTTGGGAGGCCAAGGCAAGAGGATTGCTTGAGTCCAGGAGTTCAAGGCCAGTCTGGTCAACATAGCAAGACCTCATTTCTACCAAAAGCTAAAAAATTAGCTCCAGGCTACTTGGGAGGCTGAAGCTAGAGAATTGCTCGAGCCCAGGAGTTTGAGGCTACAGCGAGCTGTGGGCGTGTCACTGCACTCCAGCCTGGGAGACAGAGTGAGAGCCTGACGTAAAAAAAAAAAAAAAAAAAGGAAAAAGCGAACGTGGTAGTAGGCAGGTGTGTTAAATGAAGTTGAGTTGTCATGGGAGAGAGTTGGTTTGGCTCTTTGGTTATCGCCCTGTGCCTCAATTTCTCTTCTGTAACATGAAAGTGATAACAGTAATGAACACACAAAGTTGTTATGAGGACTCATATATTATGAGGAAAGCACTTAATCGGTGACAGCACTGTAGAAAGCACTTCACAGATGTTAGCAATTGTTATGATTTTATATTATTAGTAGGATTGTGGGAGGACCCTGAATGCCAGGATCTGGCATGTGAGCCTTATCATGTGAATAATTGAGTCATTGAAAATTTGAGCAGGCTTATGACATGCTGAAATAAATCCAATAAAATAATTTATCTGCAATGAGACGGGTGGATTATAGACCCCCCACTAGACTTTGCTTCAAATTAAATAGTTAAAAAAATCTCCAGTGCCCTGATAGGGTGAAATTATTTAAGAAAAGTTATTTGATTTTTACCCAGTTTCCCAGAGGGTAGGACATCGTGATATATTAAAACTTGGCAGGGTTGTAAAATGATATGATGGAGAGAGATGCGTGATCTATTAGGTTGCCAACCTAGTGGTAGGGGTTCTTTTGCAGGATGAAGTTCCTGACATTCTCGTATCACTGGTTCAGCTTTCTAAGTCTTGGGGTTTTCTCCCCCGTGGTTTCTTTCATCTTTGTTTAGAACAGTTCTGAGACCCAGTATGTCTCTTGCTCTTCTGCTGTCTCGCTCTCCTTTTCCTTTCAGACTCTTCCGTTCTGTTCTGTCTGAGACATGTCAAGTCGTCCCCCTGACCACTTCTACATTACTCCTGGCCTACCTACTCTGCCTCTTAACCTTTGAAGCATCCTTTTTCAGGGCTTCTGGTTTATGTGATTTAGCAGTAAATCGTTACCCTCTAGGTAGCACACAATAGATAAACATTCCTGAGATTTGTTATATAAAATGACAAAAGGTTTTCAGATTTTGAGGATGCTAGATGCACCAACTTTCTTGCCTTTTTTCCATCTTGGATGCAACTACATGACAAAAGGCTTTTGTTCCTGCTCCACAAAGGGTTCAAAGGGTTGTCGTCCCCAAAGCTCAGGACCTTCAGGACACTTGGCAGGACCTGATCATATAGAATCATCTCCTTTCGCTTGCTCTTTTTTTTTTTTCTTCTGGGTGGTCTGAGTGGGCCACTCTTCAAGATCCATACTCCTCATTGAGTAAGCTGGGGAATTTTCAGCTGTGGTTATCATCTAGGGCAGGTAATACAGGCAAGGAGGAGGAGAAAGAAGAATATGGGCATTACAGAGAAACACCACTCTATTGGATGAAACCACTGGAGATCGAATTATTCATTCTCTATTTATTTTGCAGAATTTTCCTAGGTACAGAGGATATAGCAGTAGATGAAACATGGACCTTAATGGTCTAGAAATAGACAGCAAATAAAACAGATAGATAAGATATATTTGGATAGGAATCTTTCTGTGAAAAAGATAAAACAAGGTGCTATGACTAGAACAAGTGGTCACAGAAGGTCTCTCAAAGGAGGTGAGGTTCAAGCAAAGACCTGAATGGAGTAAGAAAGTGAACTGTGTGGATAGTTGCGGAAGAGTATTTCAGGCTGAGGAGCAAGTATTTCAGGCTGAGGAAATATGGAGGCCCAAAGGAGCTTGCTTGGAATGTTTGAGTAACAGTAGATAAGCCACTGTAGAAAGGGTTTCTCACACACACACACACACACACACACACACACACACACACACACACACACACACCACCTTTAGTAGTATAGAGACCAAGTGCTATATGAGTCCAGATCACTGTAGCCTGGGGTCAGAGAAGGCTTCCTGGAAATTCTGGGGCCTCAAAGAAAGGGAGTCAAAGAGGAGAAAGTGGCCAGGTGCAGTGGCTCATGCCTGTAATCCTAGCAGTTTAGGAGGCCGAGGCAAGAGGATTGCTTGAGCCCGAGAGTTTGAGACCAGCCTGGGCAACATTTTTTTTTTTTGGTTGTGGTCTCACTTTGTCACTCAGGCTAGAGTACAGTGGCACAATCACAGCTCACCACAGCCTCGACCTCCTGAGCTCAAGCCATCCTTTTGCCTCAGCCTCCCAAATAGCTGGAACTACAGGCATGTGCCACCATGCCTGGCTACTTCATTTTTTGTTTTTTGTAGAGATGAAGTCTCACTGTTTTGCCTAGACTGACCTCGAACTCCTGTCCTCAAGCAGTCCTCTTGCTTCGACATCCCAAAGTGCTAGACTTACAGGCACGATCTATCACCCCCAACCTTAGATCTTACTCTAACCTTGATGGGAAACCACCGAAGGGTCTAGGCAGGATTCTCTCTATTGTCACCATTATATGATGACAAATTTCAGTTCTACCAGTGTCTTTCCTGTGTGAACTTGGGTGAGCTCTTGGTCCCCCAGTTTGCTATTAGGTAAAATGTGAATAATACTACAAAATGAAAAGAATTAGCTATTGGTTGCAAAGGACTTGAGGCCTTCAAATGCAAGGTATAATATAATTACCATTGTTCTATCTTGTCATTATTTTAACACCTGTCTTCTTTTTGAAATGTAGAAAAATGTAGACCTGTACCCTAAATAGCTGCAACTTGGAATTTAAGAAATGTCAGAAAAGTTGTGTTTCTGATTTCCCTTTCAATTTCATATGAGAGATTTAGGATATCACTTTCTCCTTTGAAAAAGACATCTTAAAAGCATCCCAGAAATTGAAACCTAACATATAATGAGAGAATATTAGAATGAGCAGAGATCTTGCAATTTGTTGTTGAGGGCAGAATCTGATTTCTACATAGAGATTAATTTAAACAACAACAAAAAAAACCTCCTTGCTGTGCAAACAGTGTCCTCCTAGTGTATGAAAAAGCACTTGGGAGCCGGGCTCGGTGGCTCAGCCTGTAATCCCGCGCCTTTGGGAGGCTGAGGTGAGTGGATTGCCTGAGCCCGCGGGTTCGAGATCCGCCTGGGCAACTTGGCGAGACCTCATCTCTACAATAAATCAAAAAATTAGCCGGTCGTGGTAGCGTGAGCCTGTAATTCCGGCTACTTGGAAGGCTGAGGCAGAAGGATCGCCGGAGCCCAGCAGGTCGAGGCTGCAGTGGCCGGGAGCGGCCACTGCACTCCAGTCTGGGCGACAGAGTGAGACTCCAACTCAAAAAAAAAAAAAGAAAAAGCACTTGGGGAACTTAGCTCCCACACTAGGAAGACTGCTGTGTTCTTTGTTCAAGTTCAATGAAATTATTTGTAGATCATGAAAAAAATGATCTTACAGATCATCTGTTCTGATCACATCATTTTACAAGTAAGGAAACAGAGAGAAACGGGGTCTTGAGGACAGTTTCACTGCTGGTTAGCAAGTGATCCTGGCTGAAGATCAAGGTCATAAGACTCCAAGGCATCTGCTCTTTCTGAAGGCTCTTTCAGGCTCTCTCCCCAGAGTCATAAGCTACCTACCCCAGCATCACATTTAGACATAATTGCAATGTTACAGGAAGTGATTTGCTGTGATTTCATATCCCTTTCCATCTCTATTGTAATGATGTGTTTTGCTAATATTGGAAGTGGCAGCTGCCACAAAACTTCTTTGCTTGGTGAGGCAGCTGGATGTGAAAAAAAAATGCACAGACTATAATTTGACTCTACGCCACAAATGTCTTGCTCTATACTTTCACTTTTTCTACCTTCCTTTTTGTTGCTGTCTGTGGACTCTGCAAGTGGATTTTACAGACTGTCCCACTGAAGGGATAGACTTCAGGTTTTAGATTTGACCATAATTCAAATTCTAATCTAGTTGAAATTTTTCATATTACTTTTTGCCTGAAGGATGTATTCTAATTTTTGTCATACATAAGCAAAGTAAGTGCTCATTAAATGTTTATGCAGTTGAAATGATCTCAGTGTGTGATTTTAGATCTTTTGGTCGCATCATTTTAATAACAGATGTGAATCCTTGTCATGAAAATAAGCACACATACATATATAATCAGCATTATGATAAACATTTTCTTTGTTCATTTAGATTTCTTTCAGCAAACTTAAGTGTGGGTTAATCAAATATGAGACTATGTGGATATATTCTCATATATGAGATATATAAATATATGAAAGACTTACATAAATGCACACACTTTCTGTACCTTTGTATTCTAATACAATGACATTTCTTTGATTGACTTTGGAAAACGAGCTAATGTTTTCTGCTTGGATTCCTTTCTGTGATACTGTATAGCCCACATGGTCCCTTCCTAAAATAGAAACTGTAACATGTATCAGTCTAATCTGTTAGGGTATTCCTCACATTGGTATATTTTTGTCATTCATTCAAAAATCAATGGTGACTGGGCATGGTGGCTCACGCCTGTAATCTCAGCACTTTGGGAGGCCAAGGTGGGAGGATTGTTGGAGCTCAGGAGCTTGAGACCAGCCTGGGCAATACAGTGGGAATCATCTCTATAAAACAACTTTTTAAAAAAACTAGCTGGGTTTGGTGGTGAATGCTTGTAGTTCCAGCTACTCGGGAGGATGAGGCAGAAGGATCGCCTGAGCCTAGGAGGTCAAGGCTGTGGTGAGCCCTGATTATGCCACTGTACTCCAACCTGGGGGACAGAATGAGACCGTGACTAAAAAAAAGTGAGTGAGAGTTAAACAAGTCAAGAATAATGGCAAGTATTTTGTGTTTGTTTTGTTTTTGTTTTACTAGTTTTTCTAAAAAGAAAAACACCAGTGTTCATATTTTTTGCTTACTCATGCTATGGAGAAATAAATTGTTGATGTTTCAGGTACTTTGCCAGAAGTTAAGTAGTTTGCAAGAATGATCTTGTCAAATACTTTTTCCATAATGAAAGTCCTTAAAATAATCAAGGATCCTATTGGATAAGCAGATGGGTGACTGAAAATGGCAAGCTTAAATCTTAAAGCCGAATTCTTCAAGTAAGACAAGATACATAGAACTGCGTCTCCTCAGTAATCACCGGGAGTCCATTCCCCAGTCTCTCCTCCCATCTCACCCTGAAGTGATTTCAGATCCATATCCTGGGGAACTGCCGCTGGAATAAACTCTACCGTTCATTGCGGCAATCACTTGACAGAGCCTGCAGTTTGTGACTCATTGAGAGAAGCACAGATTCAACAGAAAGCTCCTAATCCCCCGTTCTCATCTCCTTTATCAGGTTACAAGACTGTTTTTAGGGAGAGTAGAGGGACAGCATGAATCCATCAAAGCAGTCTTCCTCCTTTTCCTGTTCTCATGTGCTTGGCTGTGAGTTGTAACAGGCCACTTCTTAACCATTGTGAATCTCTCACTCCAAACAAATGGCACAGTTCCATTGGGCTTATTGATTCAAATCTCAGCATTCAGGGCACTCAACAACTGGTAGGCAGCTATTGACTCTCTGTTTTTCCCTGTGAGTGCATAGTAAGCCAGACTTTCAGAAGCAGGGTTACTGGTACAGTGTAGGTTACTGCATTAAGATGTGCAGGTGAGATGGAAATATATATATATATATAATTCAAAGACACTATTCAGATGCAATGTGTTTGTAACAAATGTCTCATTGATGGATTTTCCCCATATAGGTATTCAAGAGACAGTGTTTATATATATATGAATAGTGTGTGTGTGTTTATATGTGGATTTGTGGTGGTGTAAATCAAATTTTAAAAATTCAATCATATTATGCAATTAAATGAAAACAGATGCTATTGTGAAGTGGTCAGTGATTCAGATATCAAAATTCATTTTTTTTTAGTTGGAGTCTCACTGTCATTCAGGCTGGAGTGCAGTGGCATGAACACAGCTCACTGCAGTCTCAACCTCCTGGGCTCAGGTGATCCTCTTGCCTCAGCCTCCCATGTGGATAGGACTACAGGCACATGCTACCACTTCCAGCTAATTTTTAAATTTTTTTTTTTTTTGTAGAGACAAGGTCTTGCTATGTTGTGCAGGCTGGTCTCAAACTCCTGGGCTCAAGCAATCCTCCCACTTCAGCCTCCCAAAGTGCTGGGATTACAGACATGAGCCACTGCACCTGGCCTAAGAATTCTTTATACACTTTAAAGTGTTAAATCTTAATTATTCTCCAGATATTTGATTAACTGAGGGTAAATCACTGGACTTCACATTCTCCATCTTAAAAACAAATGAAGCTAATGATAATTTCTAACATCTGCTCAGAGTTGTCTGAAGATTATCTAGATAAAATGCCTGGCATGGTTTTTAGTTCAAAGACACTCTTCAGGTGCAATGTGTATGTAATAAATGTCTCATTGCTGAATTTCCCCATATAGGTATTCAAGAGACGGTATTTTTACTTGACTCAACTTCCTGATGGTTCATACATTCTCAATTCCTATAAAGATGAGAAAAATTCAAAAGAATCTAAAGGTTGCATCTACTTGGATGCCTGCATTGATGTTGTTCAGGTAAGGCTATTGAGGTACTATTTCTTTTTCTCCAAGAGGGTTATTGATGGACTTTTAAGAACCACAGCATTTTTCTGTCTTAGTTCATGACATCTCCATCCACCAGAACGTTCATGCTAGAAATTTCAGAATCCTCTTCAGTGCATCATTTAGTGCCAATATTTAAACATTCATCAGATCCTTTTGAGTCTGGCTCCAAAGTGCCTCTTGAATCTCTTACCTTCTATTCTTACTACCCTTTCTCTGGTTCTCCCTTTATTTTCTCTGGCCTAAAGTCTCCTCTTCTTGCCCCCTGATTTGTTGCCTGTTCTACCTCAACTTCCTAAGACATAGATCCTGTCCTTTGCTTGCCTTTTCTAGATCTTTTAGCTTTTGATTTATTTTCTCACAGAGTGAGCTCTGAAGCTCTTGCCATGGCATTTAAGGCCCACAGTGACTTTGCCTCACCCTACTTTTTAGCCTCATCCTCCCTGTACCACCTACTATATTCTGTGCTTTGGTCACAACAGGATAAGCACTCCATGGAGTCTCACACATATGTGGCTTGCCTTACATTTCTCTCCTCTTCTTGCTCTTCCATTCTGTTCCTCTTTGAACCTTATCTTTTATGACTCGACTTAAATGCTACTTTTGCCATAAATGTTTTCTGTATCCTTCCTCACCCTCACGCCCACCAAGTGGAGTTAAACCCCACCTCCCCTGTGCTACCACTTTGCTTTTTCCTCTTTCATATCACCAAATCACACTCTAACTTGTGGTTCATTCTGCACATTCCTTTTTGGATTGCAGGAGCCATGTTTTATTCATTTTATAGCTCCTATAATTATCAGCAGGACCCTGCACACAGTAGGGATTTAGCAAATGTTTGTTGATTTGAATTACTAAGCAGGCATAGACAAAGACAGGGTGGGAAGTCAAAGACAGAGATTTTCTGAATAAGAAGTCAATTGACCAAGAGTTAGGAGCCACATTACAGAGCCAGGGTGGCATGATGGACTAGAAGGAGCACTGGGCGGATTAGGAGGCAGGTGATGCCAGTTCAATGCACTTAATTATCTCAATCTTAATTTTCAAATCTGTAAATTGGGATTAATAATGTCTGTGTACTCTATCAAATAAGATTGTTGTGAGGATTCAATGAGAAAATGCTTTATTTTTATTTTTGAGTCGGGGGTCTCACTCAGTCGCCCAGGCTGGAGTGCAGTTGCACAATCATGGCTCACTACAGCCTCAAACTCCTGGGCATAGGTGATTCTCCTGCCTCAGCCTCATGAGTAGCTGGGACTACAGTCATGCACCACTATGCCTAATTTTTTTTTTTAATAGAGATGAGGTCTTGCTATGTTGCCCAGGCGGTTCTCAAACTCCTAGGCTGAAGCAATCCTCTTGCCCTGACCTCCCAAAGTGCTGGGATTACAGGCATGAGCCACCACAACCGACCTGAGAAAATACTTTTAAAAGCATAAAGATCTGTGAATAGAAGGTGCTTTTTAAGACACACACACACACACACACACACACACACACACACACACACACACACACAAACATCTGAGGTGGAAACCCCCCAAACTGGAATTTATTTGTAAATAATTGTGTATTTATTCTTACATGTTTAAACTTCAGTCAACTTAAAAGTACTCTTCACTTGATGCAATACACCTATTGAGACATTGTTTCCATTGCTCAAAACAGTTTTTGAACTTGTCAGTTTAGATGCCTTTTAGTGTTTCTGCCGTTTTATTGTTTCACCTCTTCCACATCAGCAAAATGTTTCCTTTTGAGGACTTTTTTAATGCGAGGAAACAACAATAAAAAGTCGCTCAGGGTGCGATTGGGTGAATAGGGAGGGTGGGGTACAGGGGTCATGCCGTTTTTGGTCAAAAACTGCTGAACAATCAGCACGGTATGGGCAGGTACGCTTGTAAATCACCCATCATCAAATTGGCAAATGTGTTGAAAGAATCTCAAAAATTCACTGAAGCCAAACACAGCCTCTCACAACAATGCTAGCTGGTACACTGATGGGTTCCTAGAACACTCACCTAGCAGGGGAAGCCTGTACTACAAGGACCCCACCCTCTAAAAGATATTTCCGTTTTTGGGAGGGTCCTCCTTCATATATGTGTGTGTGTGTGTGTGTGTGTGTGTGTGTGTGTGTGTGTATGTGTGTAAAAAGAGCTTTCTTATCTTACTGGAGGAAAGAGGGCACACAATTTCTGGATTTTCTCAATGAGCCCTAGTCCAAATTGACCTTTCTTTGTAATGCTCCCAGGACCTGCTTTCCCCATCTATTTATGATCCCACCTCACAAATATTTTCAAATGTACAAATCTTTATGGCTTCTATGCAGTTTAATTTCATCCTTTATTATACTTTGAAGATGAGAAGAAGGAACTTTTTTTTTGGTTCTTTCTTGAATAATGACCATGCAGTGTAAAAAGATTGATTCATGAGCCTTTCTTGAAATGAATGCTGAGGGACTTAAAAGGGGGTTATATGTATTTATTTTTCATGACAGAGAAGGTGGTGGAGTAAAAGAATGTGTCCTTAAGTTTGAGGAAAGGAGAAGGCTTTGATTTTCCTTGTGTACTATTATTCAGCATAGGCTACTTCCATATATTTTACAGAGTCACAATTGAATGTGAAACAACTATGGGCTTATTTTTTTCCCAAGTGATTATTTTTAAATTCTATGGATACATAGTAGTTGTACACGGTTATGAGATAAATGTTATATTTTGATAAAAGCATACACTGTGTAATGATGAAATCAGGGTATTTGGGATATCCATCACTTCCAACATTTACTATTTCTATGTGTTAGGAATATTCCAATTCCACTTTTCTAATTTTGAAATATGCAATAAATTATGGTTAACTAAGGTCATTCTATTGTGTGACTAGACACTATGGTCTACTTTTATGCTTCTATGATACAGTTGATATTATGCATGCCAAAGTGAATTAGGTGTCTATATTGCCTTTTATGGTGAGATATAAAATAAATACCAGATTTGTTTCAGATCACATAAAAGCTTGTTTTTAAAATATATAAATATGCAAGAAAAACTTTAACAGGGTGGAAATAGTAAAATATTTGGTTATTTTTATGATTGCAGCTTGATTTTCTAAATGTGAAGAATGCCCAAAAGTCCTTAATTAATAACTATTTACTCAACAAATAGCATTTTCTGCCAACTTTGTGCATGTTCACACCCTTGTGCTCAGTCCTGAGAAGACAAAAAGGATGTTTGACATAGTCATTTGTCATCTTTGAGTGTCTGTTTCTTGTTGAAAGAAGCAATTATTTCATGAAAGTATTGATGCACATATGTGCTATGCCGAGGTGAATATAAGTATAAACTAATGAAATCTAATATTAAAAGGGAAATTAATCTAACTAAAACGTGCTTTTTTCCCCTTTAGTGCCCCAAAATGCGCCGTCATGCTTTTGAACTCAAGATGTTAGATAAGTATAGCCATTATCTGGCTGCTGAAACTGAGCAGGAAATGGAGGAATGGTTGATAACTTTGAAAAAGATTATTCAGATCAATACTGACAGTTTAGTTCAAGAAAAAAAGGAGATGGTAGAAACAGCACAAGGTAAGAAGTTTTAAATGATTCGTTACTGAGGTAAAGTCCTTGTCTTTAATCCATAGAAATGTCCTTTGTGCTGGATGATTATAGAACTCTTAATCTTGAAGGTTGACCTGCTTCTTCATTAAAAGCGACTATGTGCTTTGATATTTAGTTGATAGACTATCTAAGGTTGATAGACTTTTTTTTTAACAGTTGATGCTGCATGGGCTCTGACACATGACATATAACCAGAATAAAATATATAGAAATTCATGGCAGATTTTCAAAAGTCCATTAGAGTTTTCCCTATGCTTTCATAATTGAAATTCTTTGCAATAAATCTCGTAGGAGTGGATGGGTGGGAGATAGTTAGGCTATTCCTCTTAGGTTATTAGTAATGGTCTGTATGGTTTAGAACATCTGCTTTTAATGAATTTGCAGATGATGAAACTAGCAGCCAAGGAAAAGCTGAGAATATCATGGCCAGTTTGGAAAGAAGCATGCATCCGGAACTGATGAAGGTATATCTTTCTTATGGCAGCTTGCCTTCAACTGAGATAATGCAGGATTAACTATTAAAGTTTTAATGCTGAATTCCATTTGGCAATATCATTTCCAAGTTGAAAGCCACAGCAAATAGGTAGAAATTATAAAAGAAAAGTTGTACTCCTAAAGATGGACTTGTAAGTGCCAACTGACAGTTTGGAAAATCTTGTATTTTTCTAGATACCAAGAAATACTTCCAGGTTTTTGTGGCTATTAATTTTACCTATCAGTTTTTATTCATCTTAATTAGTGTATATATTCATAAAATAAATATTCTTTTTTTTAAGGGCTGATGATGCAGCTCATGTTAATTTCATTTGAAAAGCATACATTCTCTGTATGTAAATAAATATATATGAATAATTTCATCACATAAAGGTTTGGGTGAACAGACATCAGTTGTGTTAATTTACTCTGTCCTTTGGAGTTTGAAGTGAGCCAATTTTGAAAGTATAAGGTGATTATCATTAGTATCTTAGTATGATATATATTTTACTCTGTAGAGTCCATGTAATATATTAGACAATCGTGACCCGTTTATTCATTTAAATTCTTGTCAAGCCTATTTATGTTTTCACTTTATTCTTCTTTCTGGACTACTTAGTTACACAAATTTAGAAGTTCATTTTTTTTTTCTATTTTAAATTTACCCCTCTCTTTAGCTTCAAAGCTATTTTTCAAAATTCAGGAATACAGTCATTACCCTCTGATCTAGGCTTTCTATGAGTTTTTTAGATTTTAGTTTTATCCCCTTTCAACCTTTGTCATCCCAGAATGTGCAACCCATTATGTGTTTCCTGAGGTGATGGAATCAGAATTGTCTCTAACACTGAGATGTGTAAAATATGATATTTTTAAATTTCCCTTTTGCATCCAATGTCTCTTGGATTCCTGTTTTGTACTGACTTTGGCATCAATAATATTCTTGGTGTTATGAAGAGGCACATAAGAACCTGATCTATAGCTCATTGTGGATCATAGCTAAGCATTCTTTATTGATCTTAAATTGATGGAAATACAGAATGGTAAATTTTTTAAGCTGTGTCAAATTGCTAGTTTCACATAAACTATATATTTAAATGGTATTTAGTACTATTTTGAAGGAAATGAAGTAATATGACATATGTATATATTTTAAATTTTAGTATGGAAGAGAAACTGAACAGCTAAACAAACTCAGTAGAGGAGATGGAAGACAGAATCTCTTTTCTTTTGATTCAGAAGTCCAGGTATTAACAATATGTTTCTTTATGTAGTCCTAGAATTGTTGCTTATTCAGATAAACAACATCTGTGAAATGTTGAAATTACTGATTTTTATGCCAGTTGGGAATATAGATTGTTTTGTATTTGTCTTGTTCACTGTGAACAGGTAGCTTAACAACTACCTCTTCACTCAAGGGGACTATCACAAGTGGAAATAGTTTGAAACTGAAGCTACATAAATATATATTTCTCAATTCCCTATATTCTTTTCATTTCATCTTGTTCCTCAAAATGGATAAATTAAAGAACCATTAAAGATGGTTGTAGCTCTCTTTTAACCCATTAAATCCAGTAGTGATTGAATGGCAGTGAATATCTGCAGTATGAAGAACACCCAAGTCATATGAGACATTTATTTTCCACATTTGATGTAGGACTGTAGAACTGTGATAATTTTCATGTCTGGCATAATACCACTTTAAATGAAGAGTAGTACAGGAAAGTATATGTTTATGTGCATATGTATATTTTAACCTCTTGCATGAAAGTTAGGCTCTTTGTACTAAGATATATGCAGTTAATAATTAATTCCAAGACATTTTCTAATTAAATCTCTAATTTGTTTAAATTGGAAAAGTCTATGGTATACAAGTATTACAAATATATTTTCTAGCTGAAAATATTTCATGAGAAAATGAAATTTGGAGGGGTGAATTTTGTTGGTTTTATTTTCCCTTTTTCTGTTTGAGATTTTTAATTAAAATATTTGATTTTGTTTGAAAGAGAAAAGATGTGTTATGTAAGCATGGCAATTTTTTCTCCATGAAAGTATATAATGAAAATATAAAAGAATTTGAGGAAGACTGATTTTGGTTTTTTTTTTTTTTCTTTTTTCTTCATATGGTTTTTAAATTAAAATTTTTTATTAAGTCTGAAATCAAAAAAGCATATAATTTATAAATAATGCAAACATTTTCCTTAATAAAAATATCACATGAGAAATTAAAATTATTTGGAGAAAACTGAATTTTTAAAAATGTTTTATTTTCTTTTTTCCCCCAGGGCATTGCATTGCTTTAGTGTAAGCTATGTGATTTTTTAAAAAAAAAATAAGAATATAGCAGGCCTCAGGAATGTTAGTTCTAAGATATTCATTCACAAATTTATTTGTCCCAAGTGTATCTGAGCCTTTGATTCCCCCACCCTGCCCTCAATGATTGGGCTTTAATTGGACATGTCAGACTCTTTGATTGTATACAAAGGAGCCAATTGACTGTGGTTGAAACTAAATCCAGTATCTTCACAGATTTGTGATGAAGTGTTTTTGTGGTCATAAAACTGAACTGATTTTATGTTTGAGTTGTTTATCAATGAGCCATGGTGAAAGAGAAATTCACAGTTGTGATGAAGCTTTAAGGACAAAAAACTGAATTTAACAATTACGAAAGGCAGTCTCACCACACAAAAACCCATGTTGTATGTGTCAAGTACTTTTTCTAGGTGAAGTGCCATCCCATAATTTCAGCCTTCTCTTTCAGCCACAATTCAGCATTTAGGGTCATGAACTTAGAGAATAAAGAAATGTTGAACCAGGCACAGTAGCTCATGCCTGCAATCTCAACACTTTGGGAAGCCAAGGCGGGAGGATTGCTTGAGGCCAGGAGTTTGAGACCACCCTGGTCAACATAGTAAGACCCCATCTCTTAAAAAAAAAATAAAAAGAAGAGAATAAAGAGATGCTGACTGACTATAGGAGAAGGCTCAAACTTTGAACTCCTAAATAACATTTGTGCCTCAGAAGGGAAGGATTTGGGGGATGGATTTGTTTGGTCCAGTTTCTCTTTACATTCTACTGTCTGAGTAAGATAGAAAGGAGAGCAGATAAATGGGTGGAAATTAGAGTTGATTTTAATGGCAATGACTTGCCTCTGCTGGCTCCACAGATAGATAAGTGTTCAAGAGGGAGCTCTCTGGTCCCACACGTTTGTATTCCTTTTGCAGAAAAGTAGATTCAAAGGGGGGAAAATCATGCTTTCAGGTAGAAATCTTATGCATTAGGTCTTTTTAAGGAGGATTTTGTCAATGATACAGGCCAGGTTAGAACAGCTATAATTACCTAAGGTTTTTCAGGCACAATACTCATTTTGGCTTGAGTTACTTAAGTAATTGAGAAGAATTCTTGGGTTTCTTGGCCTGAGTTTTCCATGCTGACACTATATTCTGCTCAGATTCATCGATCATTTCCCACCTACCATATCTATCGCCTTAATGAAAGGATAGTAAATCATCCCACAATCTGCACTCTTCTTCTCCTTCATGAATAGAATGTAAGTCTATTTAGACATCAGGAATGAACAGATGGACTTAGACTGCTTGACCCTCATGAGTTGAGAAGGAAGTTTCTAGGAGTTTTCTTTGAGGAGGATAGATTCCTCCCCTACTGAGAGGAATTCCTTGACTCTCAGTCTCTTTCCCCCCTCTTAACTTGTTTTTAGTTTGAATACCAATAATTTTTAAAAATATATCTCTGTGGCAGCCAGGGTACATCCCCCAGTTCTGTTTGAATGAGCTCAGTGTTTATCAGTTTCCTAAGCAGATGCCTCTTCCTCTGTTCATCATTTAAACGTAGGTGGTCCCTGGGGTTTTGGCCTTGTCTGCCTCTCAGTCAGCTACTGACTCCCTAATCCAGATCTCCAGCTCAGGCCTCCTTTATTCTCCCAACCACCTACTAACATCATCTCAAGCTCAACACATCCCAAATGGAACTCACCATTTCTACTGAACCTCCCCCCAAATTTGCTATTCATTTATATTTCATGACCAAGTTCCTAACATCATTACCTATTGAATCTCTCAAGTTAGAGACCACTGGTGTCATTCTTGATACTTCCCATACTCATTCCTGTCAGTTTTGCCTCCTGTACAGCTCATAAGGGAAACAAAATTTCTACCATCCCGAAACATATATTTTGTGGGAAAGATAAATAACAAACAACAAAACAACTAAAGAAATATAAAAAGTAAAATTAGAAAGATAAATGAGAGATTGGATTTGAAATGAAGAGGATAAAAAAAGAAAGATAAATTAGAGAGTATAGTTTGTCAGGGAGTGTGCAGTTTTTTCTAGGGAGTTTTCCATAGGACGTTATACTTCTTTCCGTGGAAGTGCCAATTGATCAGAGACTTAAATGAATGGAATGAGGAAACAAACTATTCTATCAGGGGAATTAGGTTTTTGACAGAACAGCAAGTGCAGAGACCCTGGGTTAGGAGTGTACATGGTATGCAGGAAAAAGAACCAAGAAGACCAGTGTGGCTGGAACAGGGTGGGGACTGGAAGGGAGGCAAGAATGGTAGAAGATAAGGTTAGAGGGCTGAAAGGAGGCAGGGAGTCATGTTGTTTTTTTGTTGTTGAGTTGGAGTCTCACTCTGTCGCCCAGACTGGAGTGCAGTGGCCGCTCCCGGCCACCGCAGCCTCGAGCTGCTGGGCTCCGGCGATCCTTCTGCCTCAACCTTCCGAGTAGCCGGAATTACAGGTGCGCGCTACCACACCCGGCTGATATTTTTATTTTATTGTAGAGATGAGGTCTCGCCTGCCCAGGCGGGTCTCGAACCCGCAGGCTCAGGCACTCCACTCACCTCAGCCTCCCAAAGGCACAAGATTACAGGCTGAGCCACCGAGCCTGGCTGGGAGTCATGTTATATAAGGTTTTGCAGACCATGGTACAGACTTGTGACTTTTTCATCACCTTAGATCAGCGTTTCATCATTTCCCAGGATTTCTCCATTGATGTTTAACCTTAGCATTAAAACTCCACAAAACCCGGATGAATGGAAGAATAAAAAGGGTTCAAATGAAGGAGAACTGTTGTAACCATTTTTACTATATTAATCTATATTAATGTGAATCCTATCTTTTTTGAAAATGATTCCTGCTATCCGTTTTGTAGAGGTTGGACTTTTCAGGAATTGAACCTGAAATAAAGCCATTTGAAGAAAAGTGCAACAAGCGTTTTCTGGTAAAGTGCCATGATTTAACTTTCAATATCTTGGGTCAAATTGGAGACAATGCCAAAGGACCACCCACAAATGTATGTATGACTTTTCCTTCTACCTCCCTTGAATCAGTGCATTAAACAAATGTCTTTCTTTTTTTATGACTGATAACTAATGTACTATGTAAAAAATTCATTGCTATATATTATGATAAATTTGATATGGAAGAATTCTATGCATCTCTTTTTTTTGTCAAAATATGACTATGTTCCATCTTGAGAGCTTTCATGAACGTCTTAGCCATTCAGAATAGCAGATAAAGTAGGCTCTTGACATTCAAGAGGGATATGCTCCCAAAACCTGAAAAATTTTCAAATATGTGAATTCTACTAGAGAATATGATTTCTTCTGTGAAATTGGTTCATAGCGATGAGTAAAGATCACCAAGATCATGCTGAGATAGTATCCCTGTCTGCTGGGCTTACTCACTATTTTATAGAATGAGATTCATTTTTATCTGCAGAGAAAATTCTAATTAATTAGCTGCCATGGATCATTTGAGTTGCTCAGAAATAGTTGAAAAACCTTCAAAAAGGCTGTATTTTATGTTCATCTTTCTTTTTGGTTCTAGTTTTGTCTTTTAAAAATATCAGCAGTGATGATTGATTCGTTTACAAAGTAGCTGAAATGTACGGCAGACTTTTCTGTGTTTAAAGGGTTAATCTTTATACCATCTGGCATGAAATTTCTCTTTGTGACCAGCTTTCAAATGCCATCTGCAGAGAGGAATCATGTCTTCCAAAATTGCTGATGGAGCAAAGCTTTTGTCAAGTAATTCGAGGTTGACTGTCATTAGCTCTTATGAAAAGTATAGTCCAGTAAGTTATAACAACAGAAGAGAACATTTATTTCTACTCTGTAATACTGGCATTATTTTTTGGTAGTTTCAGTAAATGTGTAGAGAATTAAATGCTATTCACAGGACAATTGGCATTCTTTAAATTGGTAGCTTTTTATTTTGACTTATCTTTTTAAAAAAACATTTATAACTTAGACAATTATTTACACTTGACAAAAGTTAAAATTTGATGAAGTCTGTTGTTTCAGAATGTTCTTTTTTCTATGCAGATAAGCCATAATACAATTTTAGCCAAGTGTTGAACTCTGAGGGGGATTCTAATCACAGAAACTTGAAGAATACAAAAATTATTTTGCAATTATGTCCCTACTCCCCACATGCCCCCCACCAAAGTCTTAGCTTTAAAAAGTAACTGTTTTCATTTCCAGGTTGAACCCTTTTTTATCAATCTTGCCTTATTTGATGTAAAGAACAATTGTAAGATTTCAGCTGACTTTCATGTAGACCTGAATCCCCTATCTGTCCGGGAAATGCTGTGGGGTCCTTCAACCCAGCTGGCCAGTGAGGGCAACTCAAAGGGCTTTTCACCTGAGTCTTTCATTCATGGAATTGCTGAATCTCAGTTACACTACATAAAGCAGGTAATGAATGATCTTTAACCTTGATAGTACATTCAGAATAAAGAAACAAACATCTTGTGTTATTTCATGGTTTCAGGCCAATGTTTTCATGGCATTCCATCTCTTGTAAGGTCTGTGGATAGGTCTTTTTCTGGCGACTGAAATTGGAAGGTGAAAGTGGAAACTAATGAATGTGCTAGTGGCACATTGAAAAGTAACTTTTTTTCTTTTTTTGAGTTGGAGTCTCACTCTGTCGCCCAGACTGGAGTGCAGTGGCCGCTCCCGGCCACCGCAGCCTCGACCTGCTGGGCTCCGGCAATCCTTCCGCCTCAGCCTTCCAAGTTGCTGGAACTACAGGCGCGCGATACCACGCCCGGCTAATTTTCTGATTTATTGTAGAGATGAGGTCTCACCAAGTTGCCTACGCTGGTCTCGAACCCGCGGACTCAGGCAATTCACTCACCTCGGCCTCCCAAAGCGTGGGATTGCAGGCTGAGCTACCGAGCCCGGCGAAAAGTAACATTTTTAATGGGACCATGATATAAGACTCAAAGGAAGTAGTTTGTGAGATAGACTACAGACACACACAGCCCCATACCCATGTGTATACTTCTGAGCAAGGCAATAAGTGCCTAAAAGACTTATTTTTTTAGGTAAAATTAGCCCTGCATTTACTCTCCCACCCTGAATGCTCATGTCCATTATGAGTAGGTCATTTGAATGGAGCATATGGGCTCTTAATACAAGGAATTCTGCTTGAAAAGCAATGGGAGGGAACTGCCTGGCTCCTAGCTGTTAAGCTATTCTCTTCTGTCCTATATGGCACAAAGAATCCCTTCTGGAAAGAGTCTAACAGTTTCTTGGCATTCTGACCGCTCACCAGACTGGAGGCCATAAGAGGTTAGACAGAGCAGAATTGATCCTCTGCCCACTAGACTTTTGCAGCTAAAAGAACACAAGGGCATGGCATAGAATTAAAGTGGAAAGAGGTATGAACAAAGTTGCTCACTTTGTAAGGAGGTTTCTTTTTCCCATAAAAAAGTCATTCCTTTTCTTCTGATTATAAAGATAAATACATTCTTATGTAGAAAATTCAAATATAAGAAATATAAAGAAGAATGTAAGAATCACCACCCATAAGATGATAACTATTAATATTTTGGTATACATCTTTCTATCCAGGCATCTGTCTTGTGTATATATAAATATGTACATATTATGTATACTCTTATAAAAATTATATCATAGTCATGCTGTTTCAGATCTACTATATTCATTTAATATCATGTTTATTATACTATATCAATATTTATGGATCAGTCACATTCGTATTAAAGGCTAACATGTCATTGATTTAACTACTTAGGATATTTCTAATTTTTTGATTTCATAAATAATGCTACATTGAACGTCCTTTTGCATATATCTTAGCACATTTGTTGAATTTTCTTCTTAGAATAAATTCCAAGCATTGGCATTTTCAGGGCCACAGTTGATGCTCATTGATGCAGATTACCAAATGGTAGGGGAAGACTAATTTACATGTGCTGTCGTTACCCTTTTGGGGCTGTGGATCTGTGGTAGCTTTCTCTCAAATTGGTCTTTATTGCCTTATAGCTCCTAGTTATTTAGACTATAGTTGAACATTCTCTATGATGGTGAATGCTTCTAAAAGAGGGATCGAGCAAGTACAGTATTATAAGTACTTAAGAATCTGTTCTGTATGATATCAAATAAGTCCTTTTAAGTCAATATATATTTCCTATAATGCTTTAATGTACTACCCAGCTGTATGTTTGATGCAGGAAAATTAACTTGTAGTTTCAGGTGTCGTCCAGCTTGTAATCTAGGTCAGGAAGAAAATTAACATAAAAAAACTCCTGTGTGTCAGCATTATTTCATGTAATTGCGATAGTCTTGTGAAAAGGTATAATTATCTCTGTTTTATGGATGAGAAAACTCAAGATCTGGGAGGTTAAGTAAGCTGCCCACCATTACATAGCTAGGAGTGGTGAAGGTAGGATCTGAACCTAGGTCTGTTTGAAAGAACTTGATCAATATTAGACAGAATATAATGAAGTACTGAAATATACAATGCGATCACATGCCCTGCCACACCCCAGGGGCTGTGTAAGTGTTGGGGGTTGGGTTGAGGGGACCTGGCCCATGAGGGAAGGGGTAATGAAGTAGGTATGAGTCACCTGGGGTATAGGGGGCATAGTCCCACCTCTTTTGTGGGAAAGGAGGACTGGGTAAGACTCTCAGCCTACATGGGATTCCTAGGCTCTCTCTGACCACCTTGTGCATTCTGGGGACAGAGATAGGGCTAAAAGCTGATGGGACAAAAGGTAAAACAGCCCCAAAGAGTGTCCCCTGATATTGGAATTCCTGGTTAGTTAGAAAATGAACATATCTATACCTCAGTGTCCTCTTCTGTAAAGTGGAGTTAATGATAGTACCTGCATCTGAGGACTGTCGTGAAACTCGAATGAGATGTGCTGTCTCCAGAAACCACTCAGCACTGCGACAGGCACATCAGGTTTGCTCAATTCAGCGTAGTGGCTAGAAGTAGCAGCAGTGACAGTAATCTAGATAAACAAGTGGAAACAGAATGCTTTTATCAGTTGTCCAATATCTTAAAATTATAATACTGATTGCTGGCATCAGTGTGGGAAAATGCCTAGAGTACTGGGAATGGGAAACAATAGGTGCTCAGTAAATGTAAGCTGTAGCAATAATCATTATCACTATTGTAGTCCAGCCTATCATGTGAGATGTAGGACTCATGGGCTTCAAGGCCGAGAGACAATATAGCATGACCGTATCGTCTGGAGAAACCTGGGTCACAGTCTTCTCATACTCACTCACCTCATAAGCCTCTCCATGTCTTCAGCTGTAAAATGTGCATATAGTAGTGCCTACCTTCGAGGGGTTTTAGGAAGACCATGAGCTAAAGCATGAAAACGACCTGGCATGTGGCAGTTAGTTAGCAGAAGATTGCTCTCAAGGTGCACTACTCAGCGAAGCTTCTGCTGGGGCTTCTTGGGCAGTCTGCCAGCCCAGTTGGTCTCATAGCTCAAGCCACATGTCTCCGACAGTATCAGAAGCCAGGTTCTGTGACCTTGAGATGCTTTGATGGGCCACCCTGGTAATAACCAGGCACCTGATGTGCATTATTTTATTTAATCCATATGAGAAGTGTATGAAATTACTATTAGCTATCCATCATCCTCATTTCAAAGATGAGAACACTGAGACTTAGAGAGAATCTGACTTGCCTAAACCCATAAATGGTGGAGCCAGAATTCAAACCCAGGAAATTTGACTCACAAGTAAAGTTTAACCACTTCATTTCATTCTGTTTGGGAATTCAAAGCTGAATCAAGCATTACCTGGGCTCCTCAAAGACTCTTTGACTTTGGGGGGAATTACTAGCCTCCTAGACTCAATTTTCTATTCTGCTCTGTCTACCTCACAGGGTTCCGTCTGGAACAAATGAAACAATGTGTCTGAAGAGTTTTGAAATCTGGAAAGCACTGTATTAACAAAGTTGGTAATATACTAAGTAGAAAAAACAAAACTTGGTAGAGACCCAGTGATGGATTTTTCCACTTGAATTTATTTGTGTGGTGCTCCTTTAAACAACAGACGTAACCAACTAACATACTTTTTAAAGGTTATTATATTTGGAAGGAGCCAAACTGGACAGGGGGTGATATGATTGTTCCACATGCATTCAAATAAAACTTATGTAACTTATGGCATCTACATGAGTACACTTGAATAAAGTGTTTAAGGACAAAACAAGTTTTGGATCCTCTGTTTCCTACATTTATATTGAAAGCACCAGAGCTCTTTAACGGCAGCAAAGTAATGTTTTTCCAGAGGGTGATTTAGTTTTTATGTTAGAGCAGTATTTTTTCCTTCCTAGCTGTAGTTAGTATTAATTAAATGTGAGTGAATTACTCTGGAGTTAGTAAATGCAGCTGCATGTAACAATGCTTATTTAGTTTCACTTGAGAAATGCACACTATTTTAGCACATGCCAATTAAACCAAACAACATGCATTGTATTCATTTGATCTAAGAGCTCACCTACAAACATAGCCAAATTCAAGAGGCTAAGCAGCAATGTGACACTTGTACTTTGGGGACAAATAGATGTAAAGTATGTGACAAAATATAAAATCCATTTTGAGGGGAACATCAGAAGCTTGGTAAACTGTATGAAAAGACATGCTACCTATTTCTAGGGTCCTAGGCATGATCCTGTGTTGAATATCAACATTCTATACTAAACACACTGCAAAGAATCATGAACCAAATAGCTGTATGCGTGAGTTTACATATTAAAGTCTAACAGAAGTCATATTTTCCAGGGAATTTTCTCAGTGACGAATCCACATCCCGAAATTTTTCTAGTTGCAAGAGTTGAAAAGGTGCTACAAGGAAACATTACGCACTGTGCAGAACCCTACATCAAAAATTCAGATCCAGTAAAGGTAATTTACAATGATCGTTGATGATCGTTTCAGCTTATATGAAACTTGCCTTTTACCAATATTTTAAATGACATTGTCAGTGACCCCTCTAGGAAAAACAATATTCTCTGAGCATACCATATATTCTGAAAATATTGAATACTACATGAATAGGTGTGCTAAAAAGGTTGAATATGGCATTTCTTCTCCCCCCCTTTTCATTGATATTCTGTTAACGTGACAATCAGATTTCTGCTTGCTTATCAAAATAAGAGCTAAAGGCTTTTAGGCAACATCTGCTAATGGACACTGTATCCTTGGCGATAGCTCTCTTTCCCTACTCACAACCTTACACAAAGCCCTAGAATAAATGTCAGAGCAGAGAGATGAAAGATGACCCAGCCCCGTAGTTCCCAAATACCAGTCCATACTCAGATTTACTCCTGTTTGTGACAAAATGAGAGAGAGAAAAGACAGTGCATATTTCATGAAGCCAAATACATTTAATTCAAAGGGCTGCCCTTTAGTCTGAGTTCTCTGTCCTTCCTACTTGTTAAAGGTTACGTCTATCTTTCTTTCAAGAAATGTTGGCATATTAAATGGTAGAAATTTTTTCATTGTTTTATTTTGTCGAATGTCCTTCAGTGGCAACCTTAAAAATTGGCAACCATATATTGTCATTCAAATTTCTGGATTAGGAAATTTAAGCGTATGGAAATCACGATCTCATCCTAGTCTCTCATTTTATAAATGAGAAAACTGAGGCCCAGGGAGGGAAAGGGTTGATGGTCAGTTCATTAGTAGCACTCTAGCTACTGTGTATTTATGAAGCACCAATCGGTTATGCATGGCCTTTTGTTGTGTATTCAAATAGTGTTTATTAAGTAGAAGATGTTGATGAGACGGGACTAGTTGGGGTTGGGGGGGATGCCTCAACAATGTAGATAAAAAGCCTCTTGTAGTCCCAGCTATTTGGGAGGCTGAAGTGGAAGGATCGCCTAAACTCAGGAGGTTGAGGCTATGGTGAGCTATGCTGGTGCCACTGCACTCTAGCCTGGCAACAGAGTGAGACTGTGACTCAAAAAAAAAAAAGCGTCTAGCATTCTGTATCCCTAGGGATAAGCATCCAGCCAGCATTTCACAGCCTGCTTAGACTCTATGGGCAGTTTATCTTCTTTGTCATCTCTCAGTGCCTGTGCAAACAGCAGCTCCTGCCTACAATTAAACTAATTGCATTGACTCTTGGTCACTTGTTCCTTATCTTGAAAGTAGAAAGGTCAACTGTATCCAGAACAAACTTATCCCAAGAATGATGAGCATCTGTCTGCTGTTTGAAAGGAAATACATGTTTAAACTGCTTAAAATGTTTCCAGTAGAGGCCCGTGGTGCAAAATGTGCCCTACATCTGTTTTGTCTGTCTTCTGATGTCAAAAAGAAGGCTCTGTGAATGAGAAAACACAAAACCTTTAGAAAATACCTTGGTCTTGGAAAGTGGGTGGCTGATGCATGTTGTTTTATTTGTGGCTATTTCTATATGTTTTCTGGGTTTTTGATGGTTCTAGATTTTTGATGGTTTTTAATGGTAAGTTGGATCAATTTTTTTCTGGACGGGTCCACGGCAATTTGAACAAGTATGAGCCTGTCTTCTTATTTCTGACCTTAGACGGCCCAGAAGGTACACAGGACAGCTAAGCAAGTGTGTAGCCGCCTTGGACAATACAGAATGCCGTTTGCTTGGGCTGCCAGGTTTGTACAGATATAATCCTGACTCATTCATTCATGCTCATATATGAAGTTGAGGGCTGTTCTCCTTGCCAGCATTCAGCAATCTGCTTCTGGCAGGCCAGTTGTATCTTGGGACACTGGGATGTAAGAATTCTTTCTCCTAGAATTTTCTGTGCATCAAAGACCCTCTCATTTTTTTATACTAGGGAAGTTTTCTTTGGCTTGGGATACTGATTGGACTGACACCACTTAATTTTACTGCACTTTAAAGCACAGCTTGTTTGCTAAAGTGAAGGAAATTTTTTCAGAAAACCAGAAATTGTAGAGAATTATGTACCCGGTGCCCACTATTTCAGAGTTAACTGGGTTTATGCTTTGAAAAACTCATCAGCCAATTATGGTAAATAAATGTGCTAAAAATTCAAAGGCAAATAATAGTCATTAAGTGCAAGTGTGTAATTAACTAATAGATTTTCTTAATTCCTGATGACAAATTTCTGCCAACCCTTTGGGGTAGTGTATTTGGAAGTGTGTGCTTATCTATATCTCAAATCTGATGGTAAGTTACATTATTTTATCCAAATTGTGTAAGTCTACATGCAGGGATTACTTTAAATCTTTCTTGTTTATAACCTCCTTGAAGTACAGGTTTACTGGCTTGTTTGTGGTACAGCCTGTACAGCTCCCTGAACTTCTGGGGAAAGGGCACCATGTTCTGAATAATTCAATCAATTATTTTCAATGGGTAGTAACATAAGGATAAGGGATTCTAAGTTAATTAACTCTTGTATCTGTCATTATTTATAATCATTTCATTTTGGGGAAGATCTCAAAATAGATCGTATGTTGGTAGAGGGAAAGTCACCATTGTCCTTGTTTTGCAGACTGGTAAAAAAATGACAACCAAGGATAGGTAAACGGCAAAGAGTAGTGGAGGTTGGTATACATAGGTATTATATAGGTGAAGTATGGCTAGTGAATAAAAGCATGCTTATAATACTCCAGCCTGAAAGGCAGTTGCTGCTACTGCTGCTGTTATTATTGTTAATAGTTATTAAGTGCTAGCTCTGTTCAAGGCACTGGTCTAAATGCATAAGATATATTGTCTTAAGAGGTGGGTGCTGTTCTCCCTGTCTTAGAGATGAGGAAATTGAGTCACAAAAATGAGAAAGAAAGTCACAGAAATAAACCTTGCCCAAGTTCACACAGCATGTAGGAGCAGGGATCAGAACCCAGGGCACCTGACTTCAGAGCCCCTGTAGACCACGATGGCACACTGCGCCCACCTTGGGCTGTAGCAGTAACTGCTTGATGCTGTTTCGACATTAGAAAAATTAATTTTTTTGCTCAGGCCTGTAATCCCAACACTTTGGTAGGGTGAGGCAGGAAGATTGCTTGACCCCAGGAGTTCAAGATAAGCCTGGGCAACATTGTGATACCTCATCTCTACAAAAATAAAAAATAGTTAGCTGGCAGTGGTGGCATGTACCTGTAGTCCAAGCTACACGGGAGACTGAAGCAGAAGGATCTCCTGAGCCCAGGAGATTGAGATTGCAGTAAGCTGTGATTGTGCCACTGCACAATCTGGGTGACAGAGTGAGACTTTGACTCAAAAAAAAAAAAAAAAAGAAGAAGAAGAGAGAGAGAGAAAAGAAAAGAAAAATTTAATTTTGAAGTCTTCTAGGTTGAAGCTTTGATCTCCAGTTCTGATGATGAATTATTCTATTTTCCCCTCCTGAATTGTTTTGGTTGTCAGCAGTAGCAGGAACTCACTCAAAAGCTTGGCTGGGGTATTTAAAAGATGTATGATAAACCCCTGTTTACTGGAAATAAAGGAGGTATGCTTAGAAGTAGAAATAATGGGGTTAATGCCTATAACCACACTTCAGAGGTTCTGCCAATGGGAATTATGTTTCTGGCTATAGCTTCTTCCAGTGTGTTGAGTGCTTGTATATTACTTGCCATTTTAGCTGTAAAACAGCAGCTTACACATGGGAGAAGAGATGGGGAGAGAATAACTCAAATTCATGTGAGAAGCTCTATATGTGCAGTCATACCCCAGTATCCATGGGAAATTGGTTCCAGGACCTCCCTGGGATACCAAAACCCAAGTATGCTCAAGTCTCTGATAAAAAATGGAATAGTGTTGCATATAACCTATGCACATCTTCCTATATGCTCTGATCATCTGTAGATTACTTATTATACCAAATACAATGTCAATGCTAAGTAAATAGTTGTTATACTGTATTTTAAGGGAATAGTGGCAAGAAAAATCTGTACATGTTCAGTGTAGACACAGGTCCTTTTCTTTTGAATATTTTTGATCTGACGTTAGTTGAATCCACAGATACAGAAGGTTGACTATATATTGTGATCTCTCTGTATGTACTAATCTTAAAGGTCTAATTTAATTTTTCTGAATTTTATGGAGATATACTTAACCTTTTATAAAATGCACACATTTTAAATGTACAGCTTGATGAATTTTCACAAAAGTATACAATCATGTAACCATCACCCCAACTAAGATACAGGCCATGAAAGTTTTCCCATACCCCTGTCCATTCACCTACCATTCCATCCCACCCCAGGCAACCACCAATCTGATGATCACTATAGAAGACTTGTCTTTTTGTAGACCTCCACATAAATGGAATTATGCAGTTTACACTTTTTGTTTGACTTCTTGTGCTCAATGTGTTTTTGAGATTCATCCATATTGTTGTATGCATCAGTAGTAACGTTCCCTGTATGAATATACCACAATTTGTTTATCCATTTGTTGATGGCTTTCTGGGTTATTAGTAGTTTGGAGCTATAACAATAAATCTGCTCTGAACATTCATGTACAATGTGGAAATATGCTTAGGAGTAGAATTGTAGCATCATTGAGTAGATATATGCTTGACTTAATGAGAACTCTCCAAACTATTTTCAAAGTGATTTCATCATTTTATACTCCCACTAATTTTATTTTAATTTATCAATACCTAAGAACAGTTTTTAAAAAACTGTTTCTGTTGCTATTTTAGACCCATTTTTAAAGATATTCAAGGCTCTCTGGATCTGGATGGGAGATTTTCTCCTTTGTATAAACAAGACAGTAGCAAGCTTTCAAACGAAGACATTCTCAAGTTGCTCTCAGAATACAAGAAGTAAGTGTGTGGCATTTCTGTAATAAATGAATATAATACATGAATTATCAGTTTCTTAAAATGATGAATGTGAATCATGCATGGGAAAAACTGCGTGCTTAATATTTTAAGTTTATGTAGCCAGTGCATTTAGTGATCACTATTGTTAACTCTAAAATATTTTTATTTTATATCTAGGCCAGAAAAGACTAAATTGCAGATTATTCCTGGGCAGCTAAACATCACAGTAGAATGTGTTCCTGTGGATTTATCAAGTAAGAACATACTGTAAATAAACCTGGAGGGTTATGTCTGCAACTCATGTTATTATCTTTTCAATATTTTTCTTGAGGTTTACATAGTGTATTAGTTTCCTAGGGTTGCCATAACAAACTATGACAAACTGGGGTGGCTTAAGACAACAGCAATTTATTATCTCACAGTTCTGGAGGCTAGAAGACCAAAATCAAGTTGTTGGCGAGGTCATGATCCCTCTGAATGCTCTAAGGAAGATTCATTCCTTGCCTCTCCTATTTCCTGCTAGCTCCTAACTAGCCTTGGCATCTACTGGCTTGTAGCTGTATCATCCGAGGTCTGCATCTGTTGTCACATGGCCTTCTTATAAGGGCAGCAGCTACTGGATTTGATCTCACCTTAACTCATTATATCTGCAGAGATCCTATTTCCAAATAAAGTCATATTCCGGGTGGACATGAATTTTGGTTGGGGAGGGGACACTTTTATTTTTCTGTAATACTTTTTGCATTTTTAAAAACAGGTTGGTTTGGTTTTAGTTTAGTTACTTTTTAAAATTTTTATTTTAAAAATATTGTACAGGTAAAGTTTGGGCCTCCCTTTGGTCCCTACTTTACCTGGCTTGAGATCAGGTACGCTTATTGATGTTGTATCCACCCCATCCCCCGCCCACTCCATCAGTATTCCAATACTTCCAATCCCTTTCTTATAGTATTATGGTAAATGTTCAGGGTCCGTTTATGTGTGAGACACTTTTCAACCCAATAGGTTAAGAAAGTGAATTAAGTTGATTTTATCAGATGCTGTTTCCTGTATAGTATATGATGTTGTGTGCCCAGTCAGTTTTTGTTGCCTTTTCCTTGAATACATTTCTACTTCTGTCATCAACTAAGAAGAGATCAAAAAGGAGGAGAATTTTTTTCATGTCTAATGACAGGATTCTAAGATTCCAGGAGAAATATGGACAGAAGACATAAAAGACAATTTGCAAAAGATAAAATGAAGTGGCTAGTAAATATTTGAAAAAAGTTCACAGAAATAATGCTACTACTACAAATTAAAACAAGATACTTTTGCTCACCTATCAAATTTTAAAGATGTTTAACATGAAACTATCTAATGCTAGCTAGGTTTTGGCCAGGCTCCATCACCTATCATGAGTAGGAGTACAATTTGGCAATAGATATCCAAATTGTAGAAGTTTCTAACTAAGGCATTCCAGTTTTGAGATTCTATCTATCCAATCATTTATTCACTAAATAAATATCTATTGAGTTAACATTTATTGAGTACCTACTAGGTGCTTTAAACTTGTGGAGTTTAAAGACTAGAAGGAGTGACAGGCAGTAAACAAGCAAACAAATAAATGATGAATTTCAGCTTATAATAGGGATTTTCAGCTTTTAAAAGGGCAGTCAGGGAAGGCCTCTCTTAACTAAAGAAGGAGAAGGGACTGTATATTCCAGACTGAGAGCATCTTGTATGTTGTAAAGACGTTGAGGTGGTACCAAGCTGGGTTTGTAGGAACAAAAAGGAAGCCAATGTGAGGCCAGGCACAGTGGCTCACCCCTGTAATCCCAGCATTTTGGAAGCCAGTGTGGGAACAATGGAGATGAAGTAGGAAGGATCAAGTCATGCAAGAAATTGTATAGATCATGGCAACACATTAAAAGATTGGATTTTATTCTAAGTGCAGTAATTTTATTCTAAGTCACTATAGGATTCTGCACAGAGGAGTGGCATCCAATTTACATTTTAAAACATCTAGGAGTATAATGGATTATTTTTTCCTAAAGAAATAATCTGATATGTAGACAGGAGTTTATGCATAATGATGTTCTTTGTAGTGCTATTTATATTGGGGGAAGTTGGAAATAATCAGATCCACCCTGTCAATGTGGTTTAAGACAGTTATGGTACAATGATACCATGAAACTTTATTGCAGCTGTCAAAATTGATGTTTAGAAAGAGTTCATGGAATAAGACATCAGATAAAATGTCAAAAAAACAGGATGAAGTTCTATACATGGAGTAGGATTTTTATATTACTATGTAAAATATGTGTAGGAAAAAGACTAGAAGAAAATATGCCAAAATCTTAACAGTATCTATCTCTGGGTAGTGGAATAACCAATTGTTACCATCTCCCTTTATATCTCCAGTTACTCTATTCTAAGTATATATCACTGTAATAGTCAGAAAAACAAATCCAATAAGGAATGCTGTGTCCTCAGGTTCAGCTCTCCCTGGGTCTTCCTTCTCTGTCAATATTGCTCTGCAGTAAGGACACGAGCAATCTTAGAGCCTCTTAAGTAAATGAATAATAACTTTTACTACAATGGCTACTTCAATAACACGCAGCTAAACTTCTCTGAGGCTTAGTATTTTTCATGTTTGGGAGTATTGAATTTATTATTGGTAACACATCATAAGATCTGTAGTTTCAAAAGACTTCCATTATTTCTTAGGTGAAAATTTGCACCTACACCAAGTTAACTCTTTGAAAGTGACTCACTAGCTAATTGGAAGCATAAATTTACCGTTATTTCCCTGATACCAATAAAAATTTGCAGTGAAAGCTAAATTGCAGCCACAGGGGGGGAAATGAAATGGATTTCTTTACAGAGTTTAAATTTGTCAAAATTATGATGTGTTATTTTTGGCAAATCACTTGACATTGAGCATGAAATAGCAATCCGTGTCTGGTGTGAAGGGTTCCACAAAAATCAGCATCAGGCTTCTCCATCTCGTCCTTTTGGGTTCTTAAAGCTGTATGACTCTTTGTGAATTTCTAAGGCTTCTGTTTTATAAATCACTCTTTGAGAACACAATTCACATATATTTTTATAAATGCAAAAATGTGTTAAATTGTATGATCTTTGCCTGTTTTTTTCTTACTGTAGATTGTATTACGTCTTCATATGTGCCCCTGAAGCCTTTTGAAAAGAACTGTCAAAATATTACTGTGGAGGTTGAAGAGTTTGTTCCAGAAATGACAAAATATTGTTATCCATTTACTATTTACAAAAACCATCTGTATGTATATCCCTTGCAATTAAAATACGATAGCCAGAAAACATTTGCCAAGGTAAACAGTGAAAAGTATACATTTTTAGAGTTATAAAGTATTATTTATAATCTTCTAATTGTATGACTCATTTTGGATGATTAATCATTTTAGGCGAGGAACATTGCAGTCTGTGTGGAATTCCGGGATTCAGATGAAAGTGATGCTAGTGCTCTCAAGGTTTGTTTATGATATTGATAGGCATATGTTTTTAGTAGAGATGGAGATTTGATCCTCGGTAGTCTCATGCTCTAGGATCAATTGGCTTAAACATCAAAAATAAAATGTATTAAAGTGACAAATGTAATATTTTCTTTTTTACCCTTACACATTAACTATAGGAGTAGTTTAAATATTAATAACAAAATGGGGCAGGAGCATATATAGCTTTAAAAACACCAGGTTTTGCTTTTGTTCCACTTTGATTTTTGCATTGCTCTAATGCCCAATTGCAAGGTCATTTTCTTATGACCTGATACTTTATAATGGTACCATCAGGGGACAATAAACTCCTTTCTCCTTGAAACCTGAACAAGCTTTGACCTGACAGATGCACAGTGTGACTGCTTTGATCTGAGACATGACTTGGACTCCATGACTGGCCAAATGGTGCCTTCAGAGTTGGATTTGTGATCTATGAAAAGCAGAATCTCAGTCTTACCTGATACAGCAATCCTTAAAGACCTGTCACACCACAGTAGCTTTATATTTTTACTCTTTATAGCTGTAACCCATCAATCAGAAACCTGAAAAAAAGTCAGAGAACATGTAGCCATGATGAAGTGCTTATCTGGCTCCCTACTTCTCTAGCTTGAGCCTAAATCAGACACTTGGATAACTGGTCCTACACTCAAGTCAGCTAGGGAAGGAGCCCGGAATGCCCCCAACTATGTTTAATAACTCCTATCTTTGAAGACAGTTTTTTTTTTTTTTTGAGTCAGGGTCTCACTCTGTCATCCAGGCTGGAGTGCAGTGGCATAATCATGTCTCACTTCAGGCAGCCTCGACCTCCTGTGCTCAGGCGATCCTCCTGACTCAGCTTCCCGAGTAGCTAGGATTATAGGCACATGTCACCATACCTGGCTAATTTTTAAAAAAAATTTTTTGTGGAGATGAGGTCTTGCTATGTTGCCCAGACTGTTCTCAAACTCCTGGGCTCAAGCCATCCTCCTGCCTTGGCCTCACAAAGAGCTGGGATTACTAGCATAAGCCACCGTACCTGGCCCAAGATTTTTTCTTTTCCACAAATAAACTTAAATTAAGGATTTTCTGGCTTAAATTTGGTGTATTTTCCCTAGATCTCCCTTCAGCAGAAATGAAAACAACTGTTCCTTTTCCTCCATGCAATATCCTTCTGTATACCCAAAGACTCTTAGGTCACTGCTCAACTGTTCCTGAAAATTGCCTTCATAACTATGTTTAAGAAGAGTTGGACATGCACTCAAATGGAGTCTCAATTTCATCTAACTGGCCTGAATGCTTGCTCTGTAGTAACAGAGTGAGGCAATTAGTACGTTGGCATGCTGACTCCATATTCATCCTTGAGCTTATTAGGCCTATGGAAGTGAAAAACTCACACTAGAAATGAAATCGGATTTTCCCATGAAACCATAGAAAGCCTCATATTTATTTTATTGGTATAACAGAAAGCCATATTTTAAAATGCAGCTCATAAAGTATCACTTAAAAAATGTGAGAGAACAGTAAGTTTGTCTATAGTTTAATAGACATTCAGTTTTTAATTCCCATAGGCTAGGAATGTGTCTGCTGGATTTTTTTTTTTTTTTTTTTTTTTTTTGCTTTTCACCTTACCCACTGAACAATGGGCATTCAACAGATGTTGCTGACTGGCCGAGGGGAACCTCTCATATTAAGGAATGTGGGCCAGGTGTGGTGACTCATGCCTGTAATACCAGCACTCTGGGAACTGGGAAGCCGAGATGAGAGGACTGCTTGAGCCCAGGAGTTTGAGACCAGCCTGGGGAACACAGCAAGATCTTGTCTGTGCAACAACAACAACAGCAACAAAATCAAAAAAATAGTCAGGCATGGTGGTGTGCGCCTGCAGTCCCAACTACTTGGGAGGCTAAGGTGGAAGAATTGCTTGAGTCCAGGAGGTGGAGACTGCAGTGAGCCATGATTATGCCACTACAATCCAGCCTGGGCCACAGAGTGAGACCTGGACTCAGAAATAAATAAATAAATAAATACAAGTAGCATGAGAGAAGTAATCTTTCCAGGCTTGGTTGGAAAGCGTTTCCCTTCCAAATGATTAGAAGTGTTCAGTTTCTTCCTGTCAACCAGTTTGGAATTGCATTCTTTGATGACCAGAAATTCAGAAGCATCCATACAGCCAAGTTAGGCATGATCTGAGATGGTGTCTGGAGTGACTGTGTAAATTATTTGGAATTTACAGACTCCTGGGGAGAGCCAGGTGGGCTTGGCCACAACCCTGTGCTCACAAATGCCTCTAACTGTATGTAGTTCCCTAGCATCACATTTCAAGACCTGCATTTCGAGTGGTGACTCTGTTTCCTTATTTTGCAGTGTATCTATGGAAAACCTTCAGGGTCTGTTTTTACCACAAATGCGTATGCTGTTGTCTCGCATCACAACCAAAATCCTGAGTTCTATGATGAGGTAAAAACATATCATTCTGACATTTATAAAATTCAGTGGTTGCTATTCTTTTTCTCTTCAAATCATTTCCATCATATTATCTGCCCTTTCAACCCCCGAATGTTTTATTCCATGAAAACAGAAAATATCATATCGAAACACAGGGCTGTGGCCTGCTTGGTTCCCTTTGATGCCAGTGCAAGATTTGCTCACACATGTAGGGGACACTTTAACTTAAGAAAATAAGGTAGGAAACAAACATCAGAGTAGAGCTAGGATTCTAGTCCTCTTAGCTTTGACAATACTGGCTCTGTGACATTTAGGAAGTCACTTCTTTGAGTATTCATTTCCTCAGCTTGAAAATAAGAAATTCAGAAGAGATCTTCTGAAAGCCCTTCTAGCTCATTCCCCTTGTGGTTTTACATGGTAGGGTACAACTTTTCTGTAAGTGAAATACTTGGGGAGACATACCCACATAGCTGGACCACCAGAATCCTATTGGCTGCCCTGTACACCTAGGTGCAAACAGATAAAGGGGTGTGGTCTCTCTGCTCCCTCCTGAGTCTCTCTGCTTCTCTTTCCTTCTTCCTATTTCTCTGCCTCTACATCTCTGTGTACTTTCCAGAGTATCTCTTCATGTCTGTGTCACAGCCTCTTCTGGTCAGTGTGTATCTGGTATATCCAAATCTATGCACTGCTTTTGATTCCTATGTGTCTCCATGGAACCTAGATGAACATCCCAGTCCAGACACTTTGCTGTTCCTGCTTCTCAGTCCTCATGTCTCCATTCTTGGCTTGGTCTGAAACCATCCCCCCTGCTGTCATGATTTCCCCTGGTCAACCTGCTGTTGTGTGGAGACCTTACACCCCAGCCTCAGGCCTCTCTTGTGTCTTTCTCAATTCAGTGTTCCTAGTTTTGTGGGGGGAAGGATGGGAGAGGGATCATAGTGTCTTGCATTTTTTGCCACCCAGGGAGGGAATATACCCATATTTATGTGCAGTAGAGCATTAGCTACCCAGATGGTCTGGATGCTGTGAATAGGCATGTTCTGTAGTGAAATATACCTACAACAGACATTAGTTATAATACCCAAACCATGCTTTGTATGAATGATAATTGGTTCAGATGTCCATCACCAAGCTGTTTCATATGGGTATCTCTATAACTAACACCAGTCACTATGTTAATCCACAATATTTTTAGGATGGTTAAAATGAGCATGCTTTTCAATCATTCACTAGGTATTGACTGAGAGAGACTCAGAGAGAGTATTTGCATGTGTTATCTGTGTGGGTATGTGCACAAGCATGAAATTGTTTAGATCTGTAATTTGTCTCATACATACTTCCAGGAGCCTTTTTAAACATTCCGTTGGGTTCTGATTTGAAAATTAATGGAGATACTTTATTACAGCATTAATTTTTAACTAAATTTATGTGTCATGGGCGATAGTTTTCACCTCTTTACTCAAGAGCAAAGTTGTGTTTTTCTTTTATAGAAATGTGTATAAAGTATAATCATAATACTATAGTGACTTTTTGTACCTTTATTTGTAAAAACTTAAGTTTTTCATGCAAAAGAGAACAACTTAGAAAAAAAAGTAACCTTTCAAATTCAGGGTACATTTTAAATGGATTGTGTTCATTGACTCAGATTGAATTACACAGTGTCCCTGGGATGTGAGGATATGGTTTTCATCTAGTGTTTTAGAAAATCCTGCTGCAAAGTTGAATCCAGGGGAATACTTTGGACTTTCCAGAAAAAGTAATAAATCAGCCCTCACAACTCAGGAGAATATTGCTGTCAAACTGAAACTGACCAGGAAAGCATTTGGAATATATTTAAATGACATCCACTGTTTGGCCACTTGGCCAGCCATTTAGGAAGTATTTTTGAAATAGTATGATGAAACTGAACTAAATGTCTGACAGTCCAGCTTAACAATTAAAACAAAATGCTATGTGTAATTTTACTGTCATTTCAGATTAAAATGGAGCTTCCCATTCACCTTCATCAAAAACACCATATACTTTTCACTTTTTATCATGTAAGTTGTGAAATTAACACAAAGGGAACAACCAAGAAGCAGGACACAGTTGAAACTCCAGGTACATGTGCTCTTTAAATGTCTTTCTCTGCAGCTATTTGAAATGGTATCGTTTAGGATATAACCTCTTTTCATCCAGCTATAGATCGCTTCTCTCTTTGACCAAAAAGTACATTTGTGATTTTAAAAAGTCATTGATAAAAGATGAATTTTTTGTTCATTTTCTTATCATTTTTACCAAATATCATTGTCCACAAGCTTGCCTGTCAGTTTGCTTAGACTACTATAAGCGACATAAAGTAATATTGCTGTTCTCAGAGAGAAACACATATTGCAATACAGAATTTTTGTTATTTATTTTATGTAGAATTACCCAGCAATCAGAATTTTCCAGTCCTGTTCACCGAGGAAGAGGGAATTGAGCCCAGAGCCAGGGACATCTGTGAGCCTGAGAGAGGTTGGGGGCTGCTTGGTTCCAATGAGAAGAGAACAGATTTAACGAACTTGGAAAAGCTTTAGTGAAGCCCCAGTAGTGGGCCCATTCAGTAAGGCTTTAGATAAACTAATGAGAATCATTCGTAGGAGAACATAGAAGGCCCTGTGAACATAGCACATGTCACAACCACTTTGTAAACATCAGCATGCCCTGAGATTCAGATCCAGGCTAGCCTGTATCAATCTTTTGTTCGTTCGTTTGTTCATTCATTCATTCATTCATTCAGGAAATATTTCTGCTTACAGGTTGAGCATTATAAATCTGAAAATCCCAATCCAAAATGCTCCAAACCCCAAAGCCTTTTGACTACTGACATGACACTCAAAGGAAAAGATTTGGGATACTCAACTGATATAATGCAAATATTCCAAAATAAAAAAAAAATCTGAAATCTAGAACACTTCTGGTCTCGAGCATTTTGGATAAGGGATCCTCCAATTGAATTTACTAGGTACAAGATATTGTAGTACGTACTGTGGAGGATACAGTGGAGAATTAAACACAGATCTCATCTTTAGTGAGCATATGATCTAGTGGGGGAAATGAGTCCTATGTAAACAGTGAAAATACAAGGTATTTACCAAGAAAGTGGTGCTATGTGAACTCAGAAAAGTACAAGTTATTCAGCTGTGGAGGAACAAGTGGTTAGGAATCAGAGAAGGCTTCCAGAGGGAGATGGTGAGTGAGGCTTTAAAGGGTGATATGGAGTTTGATAATGCAGCGATGCTGGAGGGCAGGGGGTCATAGGATGTCAGGTTGAAAAGGATGCATCAGATTATAGAAAGCCTTGAATGCCAGGCTGTGGATTTGATTTTATTCTGTCACCAATATGAAACTATTAAAGGTTATAAGCTCTCAGCAGAAACTATTTTTCAGGAAAACTAGTCAGGCAACAATATAATGGGCAAAGTAAGTTGAAGCAGGAAAAGGAAGGAAGAAACTACAGTTGCGGGGGATGGGGCTTATCCAGGAAAAGAAGAGTGCATACTGTGGAAGTAGCAGGGAGATGGAGAGAAAAGGAATTGCACGAGTCTATATTAGACTTGGCAAATGATTGTTTACTAGGAAAATGGTTCCCCGTTAGCACTGGACTTTCAAAACTGGGTGGTTGGAAAGAAGATATTGCCAGTAAGCCGGGCTCAGCCAGTAATCCCGCGCCTTTGGGAGGCTGAAGTGAGTGAATTGCCTGAGCCCGCGGGTTCGAGACCCTCCTGGGCAACTTGACGAGACCACATCTCTACAATAAATCAAAAATGAGCCAGGCATGGTAGCATGCGCCTGTATTTCCAGCTACTTGGAAGGCTGAGGTGGAAGGATCAATGGAGCACAGCAGGTTGAGGCTGTGGTGGCCGGGAGCAGCCACTGCACTCCAGTCTGGGTGACAGAGTGAGACTCCAACTCAGAAAAAAAAAAAGAAAAAAGATATTGCCAGTAGCAGAATTGTGGGTGTGGATGGCAGCTTTTGGACCGATGTTGAGTTTGAGGTGCTAGTGAGCCATCTGAGTGGTGGCCAGCAGGCAGTAGTACTTTGTGGATAGTAGGATCCAGTTTTCTACTCATACCTCCATAGAAATAGCAGTTAGTTTGGGGTAGGGACTTTGAGAATCGAGAAGATAACTAGAACAATGAGAACCCATGACCACGTGTACCCCTGAATGACAAATTACTGATTCCTTATTCAAATCTAGACAGAAGTGGACAGAGGAGCCTGAGACAGTAATTCTGTATGCCAGTCATCACTTCAAACTGTTCATCCTTTAAGTGGCTTCCTACTTTTGGGCCAGATGGTGTGTTTGACATTGTACCTTTACACCTTCCACGTGCTCTCTGTGAATTTTGACTAAGGGACACACTTGGCTATGCTCTGATTAATTTACAGTGCAAAAATGTTACCTTAACAATCCCATAGAGAGAAGGTAAGTTAGTGGTTGCCAGGGACTGGGGAAAGAAGGAAATAGGCAGTGACTTCTAAGGGCTATTGGAGTTTCTTTTTGGGGTGGCAAAAAAGTTCTGAAACTAGATAGTGGTAATGGAGATAAAACTTTGTGAATATACTAAAAACCATTACGTACACTTTCAATAGATGACTTGTATGGTATCTGAATAATGATATCGCAATAAAAATTTCTATAAGGGAAAAATGTTGCTTAAGAACAAGAAATATATTTTTATGTATATTTCCAGGGGCTGGAAATCTTTTCTCATTTGTCAAATTTTCAGTTTAAATACTTTGACAGAGTCATTTCTAATGGCTCTTCTGCTCATGTTACTTTCCTCTGCTTTTTAGAAAAGGTCTGGGTAAACCATTTCTGAAGTTGTGCTAGTCAAGATGCTCTTCAGGCCCATTTCATAGTCTGAGAAAGCCATTTAGTCTACTTAGAGAAAGCGATGTTTTAGTCTTCTTTTCAGAATTAAAGCATTTGCCAAATTAAACACGTAAATGAAAATATTCTAACCAGATTTGTGTTGACTTCTGTGTTCACGGCATAACACACACACACACACACACACACACACACACACACACACAGAGTCATGCAAAGTATGTTAAAGAATCAGAAAGTAGTGGCTTCAAAAAGTGTTCTTCAGCCAGTTCCTCTTTCATTTGCCAAAACTCAGTCCAGATCAAGCTTTTTTACAGCTGAGTTATAAACATTTGAATCCGAGAGTAATCTCTATAATGGAAATACTGACACTGCTCAACTTGAGCAACACAGATGGCTCTGGCTTTTTTTAGCTAGAACGTGATGAGTTTTCTAATAGAAAGCCAAGAGGCTCTTTTGGGTAGAACTGTTAAGAAATGTTGTGATTGGGGAAAATCTCTTGGTAGTTTCAAGTCATAAACACTCTTCTAGTAGGCTGCATTCTCCTACCTAGACTTTTACTTTTCCCTTCTATGATTAGGAAAACTCTGCCCAACTTAATGATTAATGCCTACTGCCTTGTATAAATATGGAGTGTGACCTTGACTTGAGACCTTAATTTTCCACAGTCCTTTACCCTAGGGTTGCCTTAAGAAATTTTGGAACATGTGATTGTTATCTGAAATAGTCTCAGCTGTGAGACTCTGCACTCAGCATAAGGGTAGATAAGAGGAATCTGAGCCTTTAAAAAAATAAATCTACTCTGGGGAGGGAGGTTGGGATTCAAATATTAACACCTGTTGGGTACAGTGCTCACTATCTGGGGAATGGGCTAACTGAGACCCAGTCCCCACCACTACACAACATGCATGTGTACCCCCTGAATCTAAAATAAAAATGGGAAAAAAATAAACTCTACCCCAAAGTGTAAAGATAATGATATTGATGCACTTTTAAAGTTTTCAAGTGTTTTCATGTATCATGTCACCCTGGTCTCTCAGTAACTCTTTTAGATGGAAAGACAATGTGTTATTTCTCATTTTTACAGCGAAGGAAAGAGAGTGAATAACTTAGTAATGGCCAGGCTGGGATTTGGAGGTGATCCAATCCCATTGTTCCTTTCCCACTACTCAGTTTGCCCAACATCTGAACTCCCTCCCACATACAGAGCCCCGGAAACATCTCCACCCTACCCTGCTCCCCAGCAGTCAGCCATTTGTGTCAACCATTAGTGTAGCTAATTGCATTTGTTGTTTCATTTCTCATGGTTGATTATTGTCTTGGCAGTCGGGTTTGCCTGGGTACCTTTGCTGAAGGATGGTAGAATCATCACATTTGAGCAGCAGCTGCCAGTTTCCGCCAATCTTCCCCCAGGCTACTTGAATCTGAATGATGCAGAATTAAGAAGGGTAGGAAAACACTGCATTTGTTGAAGTCATGGTGACTCAATGTTTAAAAAATAGAATTCTGTTGGTCCAGTTGATCATTTGAGACAATACTATACAAAGTGTGGTCTGCGGGCTGGTATGGGCTACCACAAAGATAAGCATGAAAAATGCATGTTTGGAGTTGATAGCAGCTTGACAAAGTAATTTATGTCTGTTGATCGTAATAATACTTTTAAAAACAGGGGCTCAGATTTTGCATGTCACTTTAAAAAACTCACTTATTTAAGCGATTTATTTTACTGTAATTGGTAATCATATCAGTCTGCAAAGGATTGGAAATTAAATGATTTAGGATACATATTTTCTAAAGGCAGGTTGTTTTTTGCAATAATTCCATTGTATGGAAATAATACATTCATTTCTGAAAAAATGCTGAAATGTGTAAAGGTGTGATACGTTGTTCACCTATCCATTGCTATATTATAGAAGCTCAATTTTCTGTTCACAGCAACCTAATGTGGATATTAAATGGGTAGATGGTGCAAAGCCTTTGCTGAAGATTAAAAGTCACTTAGAGTCTACCATTTACACTCAAGTAAGTTACATCATCTGAATTTTGTCAAATTTCATACTCAAGTACATTCCTTGATTAAAATAGATTATATTTAATTCCTACGGCCTTAGAGAACTTGTGACCTGCAAGATTTCTCATTAATAACTTAATTCTACCCAGGCTCTGCGGCTCAGCCTGTAATCCCGCGCTTTGGGAGGCTGAGGTGAGTGGATTGCCTGAGCCTGCAGTTTCGAGACCCGCCTGGGCAACTTGGCAAGACCTTATCTCTATAATAAATCAAAAACTAGCCGGGTCTGGTAGTGCATGCCTGTAGTTCCAGCTACTTGGAAGGCTGAGGCTGAAGGATCACCAGAGCCCAGCAGGTCGAGGCTGCGGTGGCCGGGAGTGGCCACTGCACTCCAACCTGGGTGACAGAGTGAGACTCCAACTCAAAAAAAAAAAATCATTCTAGCTCAAATTTTATAATTCCTCTCAAATTATAAGATTATATTATTCCCATTAACTAAGGTTTGAGCCTCACAAAACTCAGAGAGATGTGGAGACCATCATCACCAATTTATAGATGATAAAACTGAGGCTCAGTCAGATTGGGTGACTTACTCAAGGTCACAGTAGTAATTAGATCAAATACACAGTTCATTATTCCAATTCCTGATGTAGTCCATGCTGTCCACAAAATCAGTGTATATTGATTTCATATAGGATAGTTGGACTCCCTTGCCAGGGAAGTGCCATGGTAAAGTTGGGTGTTGAATGCCTAAGACTATTGTTCTGGTAACTTCCTGCTGCTACCTTTTTTTCACCTGCGAGTTCAGACCTCTATTGCTGTTCACTTCATTAAAATGGAGAAGCAGCCCAACATCATGGAACACATTAGTCAAAAAAGGAGTTGACCACGTGTGGTGGCTCATTCTTGTAATTCTAGCACTTTGGGAAACCGAGGCCGGAGGATCACTTGAGTCCAGGAGTTGGAGACCAGCCTGGGCTGGTCATAGTGAGACCTTGTCTCTACAAAAAAATTAAAAAAATTAGGCAGGCATGGTGGCGTGTGACTATAATCCCAGCTACTTGGGAGGCTGAGGCAGAAGGGTTGCCTGAACCCAGGAGGTGGAGGCTGCAGTGAGCTGTGATCATGCTACTGCACTCCAGTCAGGGTGACAGAGTGAGACCCTGACAAAAAAAAAAAAAAAAAGAAAGAAAGAAAGAAAAGAAAAGAGAAATGGAAAAAAAAAAGGAATTAAATGAATATTTGACTAGTTGGGCATACATTGCTTAGGTACATGCCAAATTGACCTGGGCTTGTTTTGTGTGATGTCAAAAGCCACTGAGTCTGGGCATGAGGACACACAGATAGGTTTGTGAGACGTAGGTAGAGGGAGAAGTAGTGAGCTTGTGTTTGAGGGCAATGAATCAAATTTCATATGGCTGCTTCCATCTGTGTTCCAGGATCTGCATGTGCACAAATTCTTCCATCATTGCCAGCTGATTCAGTCAGGCTCGAAAGAAGTTCCAGGGGAGCTCATTAAATATTTAAAGGTAAATGAACAGCGGCTTTCTGTGAAACGTTTGTTTTTTCATGTCTTTCTGTTGCCACATTTTTATGTAGAAAGAGAAAAAACGCAAACAAACGCTTTAAAATATTTTTGGCTGTATATCCTCAAGAGAACACTTTCTATTATGTGCTTTTTCCATCAAGTGGCTGTTTAGAAGCAGATAACAGAGTGGCTACATTAGGAAGAAAATGTTATAGCCAGAATTTGACATCATATTTTTTGAAAACCTCATGAAAATGTATATTTCAGTTCCATAAATTGATTTTTTCAGGGTTTTTCTCTTCCTGCTGATTGCCCAATAAAGGTGGAGAATGCTGTGGGGGAAAGGGCCGGGAGGAGCGGAACCATTTTTTCTGGGAAAGAAATGTGAAATGGTTCCTGTGTCCAAGCGTGATAGATGAACGAAAGAGTCAACTACAGAGAAGAAGACACGTATTTTTTGCATGCTGCATAAGGGAGAGCCTTAAGGAATTCCATATCTTATCGCGTGTATGGAGGACCTAAGATTCTGTGTATTCCCTCTGTTCCAGAACTGCAGTGCCTATCATAGCCCGCCTGACATTGGCTTTCTTCTTTTTCGTTGTTCCTTGAGTAGGTTAGCCATAGTGAGTCTGAGGAATTTTATTTTTTAAATTTATTTTAGAGTTGTGGGGTATAAGTAGGGTTTTACTTGTACATTTATGTACAATTTAGTACATGAGTAGGCTGCATGAAGGTGACGTTTGGTCTTCTAGCTGGCCCTCTCTCCTCTGATAGTAGACTAGGTACCCAGCATGCTACCACGTGTGTCCCCCACTCCCCCAGCAGTGTCCAGTGTCTGTTGATCCCACCCTTGTGCTAGGAATTTGATTTTAAATGCAGCCTCTTCAAGAATTCCCTTGGGACATGTGTTATTCATTAATGATATACTCAGGAAACAAAAATGTTCTTTTCTTTCAGAGAGGTGGTGTGACATGAGATAAAATGCATGGGTTCAGAATCATAAACTGAGTTTTATATCCCAGATCTGTTCCTTACTAGCTCTGTGATTGACCTTAACCAAGTTACTTAACTTCTCTGAGCCTTTGTTTTGTCATCTGTCACATGGGGATAACAAGAATGACTGCCTTGTAGGGTGACTGTGAAGCTTAGATGAGATAGGGGATGTGCTGGATAGTAATCATTCGTGCCACACTATTTCTTGAGTGCTTCCTCTGATCCATGCATCGTTCTAACAATTGGGAATATAAGTGAAGAAAGCAAACAATACTCCTGTTGTCAGAGAGCTTACTTTCTTATGGAGACAGGAATAAACATATAAATGACTACATAGATAGGTCACATCATGTGGTAATAAGTGCTATAAAGAAAACCAGCACAGTGAAGGACACAAGGATTGAGAGACTTTCCTGTTTTTCTTTTTTCTTTTTTTGAGTTGGAGTCTCACTTTATCGCCCAAGCTGGAGTGCAGTGGCACGCTCACGGCCACCCCAGCATCAACCTGCTTGGCTCCGGCAGTCCTTCTGCCTCAGCCTTCCAGGTAGCTGGAACTACAGGTGCGTGCTACCACACCCGGCTAATTTTTTATTTATTGTAGAAAGGTGCCTGGGCTGGTTGCGAACTCGTGGGCTCAGGCAATCCACTCACATCAGCCTCCCAAAGCTCTGGGATTACAGGCTGAGCTACCGAGCCCGGCCTGTTTTTCTTTTTTTTCTTCTCTTCTTCTTCTTCTCCTCCTCCTCCTCCTCCTTTTTTTTTTTAAGAGAGAAGGTCTTGCTTTGTTGCATGGGCTGGAGTGCAGTGGTGCAATTGTAGCTCACTGTAGCCTCGAACTCCTGGGCTCAGAAGGTCCTCCCACCACAACCTCTTGAATAACTGGGACTGCAGGCACATGACACCATGCCTGACTGATTTTTAAATTTGTTATAGAGATGGGGTCTTGTTATGTTGTCCAAGCTGATCTTGAATCCCCTGGTCTCAGGCAATTCTCCCGCCTTGGCCTTCCAGAGTGATGGGATTATGGGTGTGAGCTACTGATCCCAGCTGAGCTTCCTGTTTTAAAGCAGCCTGAGAAGATCTCTTTTGTAAAGTGACATGTGAGCAGAAACCTAAAGGACTCGAAAGTGCCAGCCATGTGAATTTCTGGGGGAGAACTAGGAACGGCAAACACAGGGCCCTGAGGAACTTGGCTTGGCATGTTCAAGAAACAGCAAGAATCCTGGTGTGACTGGCACATCGTGATGAGATATTACTGTAACTGGGAGCTAGCCAAGTAAGGCCTCATAAGCAGTGGCAAGGAGTTGGAATTTACTTCGAGTGAGATAGATAGGAGGGCTTGCAGGGCTTTGAACATAGGTATGTCATGATTTGACTTTGGTTTTTTTTTTTTTTTTTTTTGAGTTGGAGTCTCACTCTGTCGCCCTGACCGGAGTGCAGTGGCCACTCCCGGCCACCGAAGCCTCGACCTGCTGGGGCTCCGGAGATCCTTCCGCCTCAGCCTTCCAAGTAGCTGGAACTGCAGGCGCACGCTACCACACCCGGCTAATTTTTTTTGATTTATTGTAGAGATGAGGTCTCGCCAAGTTGCCCAGGCGGGTCTCAAACCCGCGGGCTCAGGCAATCCACTCACCTCAGCCTCCCAAGGCACGGGATTACAGGCTTTGGTTTTTAAAATATTGCTGTCTACCAGATAGAAACACACTGTTGAAAGACTAGAGAATATAGACAATCAATAAGTGGTGGCTACTGGTCTTACTTATCATTAAGGAGCTCAGCAGTCATGTAACTTTCAAATCCTTTCTTCAGGAAATGTCTACGACTCCAGCTTCATGTATGCATGCTTTGTTGAGGCTTTTTATTCAAGTGGGAAAGCTTTGAAAAAGTTCTAACAGAGTAGGATGGAACAGAACAGCATTTTCATATACTGATATTCTTCAAATGGAAAAAAAGTGCACTTATTTGTATTTTTGAGGATGTGGAATTTCTGATATTTTTGTGACCTACGCTCTCCCTCTAGTGGCGCTTAGTGAAATGTCATGTGATTTCAAAATTAGCCAAGCTTCCTTATAGAATGTTAGTGCTAAAGAGAATTCTAGAGATTTTTTTTTCAAACAGGAGACTCAAGTAGAGGTGACTTGCCTGTAGTCATTCAGTTGGGTAGTAGCAAAGCTGAGGCGAGACTATGACATGAGTCCTGGGCTTTTTCTACCATACCTTGCTGTCAGCTGTCCCTATAAATGACATTGTTTCATCAATTCATTTACCACTTACTTGTTGAGCTCTTATTATGTATTTAGTATTTTCCTAGATCTTTGAGGTTTGCAGAGAAGAATAACTTAGGGTAATTGTCCATAGAGACCTTACAGTCTAACTGAAGAGTCAGGACACACATATGTTAAATAACAATATATCAGTAATACAAATTGTATTCCAAAGCAATATGTGATAAAATGTCCAATGTGTGATACAAGTGCTGATGGTTCCCTGAACTAGGAAGCATTGCAGAATAAAGGGCTTCCATCTTTATCTTACCGTTTGGTTTCTTATTTTATTCATTTATGTAGTCATTCATTTATTGAACACCTACTATGGGTTAGACATTGTTCTAGGTCCTGGGACTCTAATGGGGAACAGTTCAGACAGCACACCTGCTCTAGTTGGGGTAGAGAGATTATAAATAAGTAATTTATGAATGAAGTGTGTGCTGTGAAGAAAATAGAGCAGGTTAATGGGACCAAACAGGACGAAGAGTACCTTCTTCACAGAGGTGTCAGGGAAGACCTTTTGGAGGAGGTGCCATTTCAAGCCAAAAGGAAATCTATGAGAAAAAGACAACCTCGATGATGAAGCTGTGTAAAAGAATAACAGAAGATCATAGCAGGCATATTTGCAGGACAGAAAAGGCCACGTAGTTAGAGCACAGCAAGGGGAGAAGTTAGTATGAGAGGAGTTGGGACGGACAGGCAGGGTACACGTAGGCATGGGAAGCCCGAGACAGCTCTTTCTTTGGGGTGGTTTGTTTTGTTTTGTTCTGAACAAGGAAAAGATGGTATTATCTAATTTGCATTTCAAAAAGAACACTCTGGCTGCCATGTTGAGAATACATTACAGAGGAACGCTACTGGTAGCAGAGAGATCAATCTTGTAGGGAATGCCCATCCCTCTTTTCCACTGGGCATTTCCCCATGTATTCCTTGCCTTCCTCCTCTCTGAATCCTCATCGGATACTCCTTACCCACTCGCACACTCTGTTACTTCTTCCTTGTGTAGTTTGTGTCTGCCACTGTCATAGTATTTACTGTGGATATTGCAGTGATTTAGTTCCATGTCTTTATCCCCTTTAGGCTATGAACTGCTTGATGATAGAAATCATGGTTTTTGTTTGGTTTTTTGTTTATTTGTTTTTAGTGTGCTTGGCTAATGGATATTGACTCAGGATGTCTTTTTTGAATGAGAAAATGTATGATTTTGATGAAGTAGAGATTTGTACTTGCCTTGAAAGAGTGGCCAGGATTTGGATAAAAACTGTGAACAGAGGCACAAAGGTGGGAAAGCATATGAGGTGGATCTCCAAAACCAGGATTTATTTATTAAAAAACTGCATTTATTCTTACATTTTAAACTTCAACCTCCTTTAAAATACTCTCCATTTGATGCCCCACATCTATCAAGACACTTTTTCCACTGCTCAAAACAGTTTTTGAACTTGTCAATTTCAATGCCTTTTAGTGCTTCTGCTGTTTTTTGTTTCACCTTGTCCACATTGAGAAAACATTTCCCTTTGAGGACATTTTTTTTAATCCGGGACAAACAAAAAAGATTGGGTGAATAGGGAGAGTGGACATGGGGGTCATGTCATTTTTGGTCAAAAACTGCTGAACACTCAGCGCAGTGTAGGCAGGAGCACTTGTAACTCACCCATCAAGAAATGGGCAAACACGTTGAAAGAATCTCCTCCCTCCCCCAAAAATATTCACTGATGCTGAACACAGCATCTCACAACAACATTAGCCACTCCTTAGATGGAACCAGATGATACCATGGATTCCTAGAACATTTACCTAACATAAGAAGCCTGTACTATAAGGAACCTGTTATCCAAAAAATAATTCTGCATTTTTGGGGGCCTCCTTTGCATGGCATATTCACAGAATAGAGGAGATATCAGTTTGGTCTTTTTATAAAGACGGATGGTGAGGTTGGGTCTGAAGTAACTTGGGCTTAATACTCTAAGCCAGGGTTTCTCAACTTTGACACTTTTGACGTTTGGGGGCAGGATAATTCTTTGTCTGTAGGGATTTAGCAGCATCCCTGTGTTCTATCCACTAGATGTCAGTAGCATCCCCCAGTTGTGACAACCGAAACTGTCTCCAGACCTGGCCAAATCTCCTGGGCAAAGTGGCGCCTGTTTGAGAACCACTGCCCTATGTAACGGGGAGATATCCAAAAGATCTTGGCAGAAAGTGTTCTAATGTAACGAGTATTTGAGGCAGATTAATTTGGATATGACAGTTGGATGGATTGGGAGTCAAAATAAATTGTATAGAGACTTACTAGATAGAAATGATTAGACTATTTTGATTTTTGTAGAGATGAGGTCTCGCTATGTTGCCTAGGCTGATCTCGAACTCCTGGGTTCAAGCGATCCTCCTGCCTCAGTCTTCCAAAGTGCTGGAATTACAGGCATGAGCTACTGTACCCAGCTGATTAGAGGGTCCTGAAAAGAGGTGATGGCAGGAAGGATAGAGGAAGGAAAAACCTGAAGGATAGGCCTTGAGTTTCTTGAGCTCGATGTCTTGCCCTATGCATCTGATCAAAGAGAAGCTGCTCTGAGGTCTAAGAGGTCGTTGTTGAGATGATCCAAGCACAGATGATAGAGCCCTGACAAGGGATCATGAGAGCAAGGATGGAAAGATGGAGTCAAAGTCAGAGAGACCATGAAAGGCAACTTAATAGTGCCTTAAACACAGGAACTTGACTTACCCACCTCTATTTCCCCAACACGACACAGTGAGTTAACGTAGAAGGTGGTCAGTGAGGTTTGGTTTCTATTCTTGTTAGCTGGTTGACTGAGTGAATGTGGAGAGGAGAGGAAAGCAGAAAGGAATGGAACAACTTTCTCTCTATTATTTCTATATGCACTTGAACACATTTCTTCTTTTTAGTGTTTGTAACACATTTATCACCAGAGATGGTGTGTTAGCACTTTGAAAAAATGTATTGCAAGATTGTTAAAATGCAGAGCTGCCTCAGCTTTGTAGTGGGGCTGGCTGGTGTCAAGCCAATTATATATAGACATGCTCTTCATTGAACCCCACTGAACTTCTCACCAGATTAACCAACTGCCCACTTTTCCCTATTAAACTCTGCTCCCCCCAGCCCCACTGGAACTGAGTGTTGGCTTACCAAGACTCACTTGTCATTGCTCCAAAACCTGCTTATCCCAATTATACTTCTCTTCAGGAAAGTGTTTAATATTAAATAAACTAACAAAATCCAAATGCCAAAGTGAGGTTTGGATTAAGTAATTAACAAAACAATGTCCCTTCTTCCATGAAAAGCTCACATTTACGTGAGCTTATTATATGCTAGTCGATATATTTCTCATTACTGTATCTTTTTGTTGTTTCACATTTGCAAGTTATATCATATTTCTGTTTGTTTTCATAACTAATGATGACTTATTTTAGTGTTTGCATGCCATGGAGATCCAAGTCATGATACAGTTTCTACCTGTAATTCTTATGCAACTCTTCCGAGTTCTCACAAACATGACCCATGAAGATGACGTTCCAATCAACTGTACCATGTGAGTTTTGGTGTTATAATACAAAGGTGCTGTTTGTTTGAGATTTTTCTTCTTTTTTAATGGAGGCATTCACTGCTATAAACTTCCCTCTTAGAACTTATTTTGCTGACCCCATAGTTGTAGGTATGTTGTGTTTCCATTGTCATTTATCTCAAGAAAATTTAAAATTTTCCTTTTGATTCCTTTTATGACCCAGAAGCATGTTGTTTAATTTTCTCATATTTTGAATTTCCCACAATTCCTCCTGTTATTGACTTCTAGTTTCATACCATTGTGGTTGAAAATGATACTTGGTATTACTTCAGTTTTCTTCAATTTGTTAAGACTTGTTGTGTGGTCTAACATATGATCTATCCTGGAAAATATTCTGGATGCACATGAGAAGAATATATATATTTTGTTGTTGGATGGAATGTTCTGCATATGTCTGTTAGGTCTATTTGGTCTAAGTATAGCTCATGTTCAATATTTCTTATTAATTTTCTGTCTAATGATCTAGCCATTGTTAAAAGTAGGTTATTGAATTAACCTACTGTTATTGTATTGCTGTCTATTTCTCCCTTCGTGTTCATTAATATCTGCTTTATGTATTTAAGAAGATAAATATATAAGTTCCATCAAACTTTCTTCAGTGATGTAAATGTTCTGTACTTGTACTGTTCAATATGGCAGCCACTAGCCACATGTGGCTATTAGAGATTTGAAATATGGCTAGTTCAGCTGAGGAGCTGAATTTTTAATTGTGTTTAATTTTTACTTCAGTCAATTTAAATAGTCATATGTAGCTAGTGACTCTCATATTTAAAAAGCACATGATCCTAAGTCATCAATTTTTACTTGAAAGAATAAGGGAGTATTATTTTTATATGAAAACAAACAAGGAGATATTGTAAAGTAGAATGCAAAATGCACCTGAATTTTGAAATTAAAACAAGAGACCTCAAAAAAATTGTGAACTCAGTGCTGGGTGTTCCTGGCTTTGCTGCCTCTGATGTTGCCACAAACCTCTTCTGCCAGGTCTCAACCAACGCAACTGCACACCGTTTGCACTTATCCCTGCTGTTGGGGATAGTTTGGTTGACTTTTTGTTTTTGTTTTTGTTTTTTGAGTTGGAGTCTCACTCTGTCACCCAGACTGGAGTGCAGTGGCCGCTCCTGGCCACCACAGCCTCGACCTGCTGGGCTCCGGCGATCCTTCCACCTCAGCCTTCCAAGTAGCTGGAATTACAGGCATGTGCTATCACGCCCAGCTGATTTTTTGTTTTATTGTAGAGATAAGGTCTCGCCAAGTTACCCAGGTGGGTCTTTGACTTTTTTTTAAGTCAGGGCCTTAACTCTGTTGCCCAGCTGGGGTGCAGTGGCATAATCACAGCTCAACACAGCCTTGACCTCCTAGGCTCAGGTGATCCTTCTGCCTCAGCCTCTTGAGTAACTGGGACTACAGGCACATGCCACCACGTCTGGGTAATTTTTTTTTTAGTTTTATTTTTGTAGGGACAAGGTCTCACTATGTTGCCCAGGATGGTCTCAAACTCCTGTGCTCAAGCAAACCTGTTGTTTCAGCCTCCCAAAGTGCTGGGATTACAAGTGTGAGCTACTGCGCCCAGCCTGATTGAGAATTTAAGAAGCATTTCTCTAATCAAGTGATTGTCAAAATGTGGTTTCCAGACTAGCAGCATCAGTGTTACATGGAAGCTTTCTAAAAATGCTAATCGTTGAACATAACCCAGACCTACAAAATCAGAAGCCCTGGGAAAGGAGCCAAGGAATCTGTTAAGAGGCCCTCCAGGTGTTTCTGACACATGAGCAAGTTTGAGAAGCACTGCTACTCTCTTCACTTTAAACCTTTCTGTGAACTTTACATTTACTTCCAACTTTTAGTTTATATCATTATACTTGTCCTGTTTCTCTCATCCCTTCTCTGCGGTATGTTGACAAGCTTTTCATTGTATCTTTCTAGTCTCTTCCTTTTATTCTTACTAGGGGATTTCATTATTTGTCTTACATTAAGTCTTTCACTACATAGTAGCTATGACCATACTTCAAACACATGCAAAGATTTAGACAGAAGATGAAACATCTTGGTTGCCAAAGTGAAGTGTTCTTTTGAACCTTGTATTTTACAAGGCTCTGAGCATGTTAGATGCTGAAATCTTTGTTAGACCTAAACTACCATTACCTCTTATGCAGTCGTCTCCCTTTTAATCATTCAGGCAGTCTTGGGTATTTTTAGGGTTAGACTTGATGATCTTAAACTTAACGATTAAACCATGGTCATTAATTATAGCATGATACACTGACTTCTGTGAATGTTATTTCAGGGTTCTCTTACACATCGTATCAAAGTGCCATGAAGAAGGCTTGGATAGTTATCTAAGATCCTTCATAAAGGTTTGTAGAGTAAGTTTTCTTTCTGAGTAATTTGTTGTGAGTGACAGTTTTGTCTTACAATTCATTTTCTTTGTTTGTAGTATAGCTTCCGACCTGAAAAACCGAGCGCTCCTCAGACCCAACTGATACATGAAACCCTGGCTACTACGATGATAGCAATCTTGAAACAGTCTGCCGACTTTTTAGCAATAAACAAACTGCTGAAGGTAGGCACGTGGAACACAACCAAGAACAAAAGCAACCATAGACACACTTGGGTGATACCCTCCCATTTCACTTCCAGTCTTTTCTCATGTGACCCTCTGTCATCCCACCACTTTGCCCATGTATCTTTTACCTGACATTCTTCACAGAACCTTTTCCCCCCTTCCTACCCATGCCCTGTCCTCAATCAAATGCATAAGAGAAAGAATTTTGGATCAGATAGACCTAAATTGGAATATTGTATCTGCCATAGAATAGTTCTGCGACCTGGGGCCAGTTATTTACCAGCTTTGACCTACAGTTCCTTATTTCTAAAATTTTAAGTAAAGCATCGAACACAGTTTCTGGCCCTCCTAGGCACTGAAGAAAGAGTAGTTCTTCTTATCATTATTATTTCTTTTTTGATTTTTTTTTTTTGAGTTGGGGTATCACTCTGTCACCCAGGCTGAAGTACAGTGACATGATCATGGCTCACCACGGCCTTGACCTCCTGTGCTCAGGAGATCCTTCTGCCTCAGCTCCCTAAGTAGTTGAAATTATAGGCACACACCACCACACACAGCTAATTAAAAAAAATTTGTATAGATGAGGTTAATTATATTACCTAGGCTGGTCCCAAACCCTGGGCTCAAGTGGTCCTCTTACCTTGGCCTCCCAAAGTGTTGGGATTACAGGTGTAAGCCACTACACCTAGCAGTATTTCTTTTAGTAATGGTAGAATTTCAGCTATCTTGGATGGATCTGGTCGAGGCTTCTCTCTAACCTTCAAATTGTACAACATGGGCAAACAACTAGGCTACTTAGGCTGTTTCTGTTAATCAAGGGCAGGGTTGGGGTCTCCACTCAATGCAGGCAGTAATAAGATGTATTGTCTTTAGAGAATGTAAAAGCAGTAACAATATCAACTAAAAGTTGGTTTGCTCTTATCATCACGGTTTGCTCTTATCACCATGTGTGGGCAATTCGAAACTATGTCGGTATTAAAATACTCCTTCTCCCCTGGGGCAAGCATTCCCATCCCCCCTTTGTATATCACTAGTCAACCCTGAAGTACCTTTATGCTAAAACACTTTGAAGGTATTCTGTGAGACTTTGATAGTGAATTGGGATCACTTGAAAATGTTAGTAAAGTTCAAAGACAAGATCCATATTGATTTGTCAAACTTTGCTAAGCTTCAAAGATTTGGGTAACTATTAAAGCTTTTATTTATTTATTTATTTTAGTACTCATTGTTTTTCTTTGAAATAATTGCAAAGTCGATGGCCACCTACTTGTTGGAAGAAAATAAAATTAAGGTAAGCGGGTTAAAAAATGAATTTTTAAGTTTTATTTTTACTTTTAATTGACAAATAATCATTGTCTATATTTATAAGAATAATATTCAACATAGACAAAGAAAACTAATTTTAATCTCAGATAGCCATGAAGTGAAAATCCTGTTTTATATTTGAAGAACCTCTGTGCTTAGTTTTATTTAATGTTGCTTACAAAAACAGTGGATGTATTGCATCAATCTGAGACCTCAGTTCATATGTTCTCACAGTCTAATCTGCGGAGACTCTTTCACATAGATTCTTGCTTATGTTTATTTTCCATATAAAACTTGTTACCTTTAAGCTTGTGCCTTTGTCTATGCTGAAAAGATTCACTTGGAAGAAGTAAACTTTTTCTTAGAAAGGCTTAAGGCTTGTGCAAAGTTAAAAACACTTTACGCAGTAGGCATGTTCCTGGAATGTAATATATATATTTAGTTGTATTTTTTAATTGTTTTAAAGGTGGTAAAATTTTTCTTAGTTATAGGAATTGTGAAGTAAAAAAATATTCACCTCGTATTTGTCATATTGAGCAGAACTTTCATAGACTGGGTTTACTGAAATTGAGATGCATGCATACTTTCTATCCCAGGAAAAAAAGTGGAATGAAAACCTGGGATGTGTCTGCATCTCAGGAGTATGATATTCCCAAGTTGGGTTGGAATGTCCTATTCTCGCTGATAATTTCAGTCAGTTATATTATTAGAGGTCCACATAATTCCTATAATGATCTAAAGTAAAGTATACAGTGAACTAGTGATGTCATTTTTAAGTTGGAAGAAAAACTATAGTTCAGCTTTAAAACATAGTTTATATAAGATTTTTTTAAAATTTCAGTAGCTAATCAGGGGTACAAATGGTTTCTGGTTACATGGGTGCATTGTATAGTGGTGAAGAAGTCTGAACTTTAAGTGTACCTATCATCCCTATTAGCGCATAATGTACACAGTGGGTGGTTTTTCATCCCTCCCCTTCCCGCCCTCCTCCTTCTGACTCTCCAATGTCCATTATACCATTCTTATCTATAGAATGTATTTGAAAGTAAAAATAGCAATTGATTTAGACCTTTTGGAACTCTGACTTTTTTCTATGTCTATTTTGTTTAAGCTTCCCCGAGGCCAGAGGTTTCCTGAGACATATCATCATGTATTACATTCACTGCTTCTTGCGATAATTCCACATGTGACTATTCGCTATGCGGAGATTGCTGATGAGTCCAGAAATGTGAATTATAGTTTGGCTAGCTTCTTGAAGGTGAGTTAAAGGCAGCTGGAACATGGTAAGGAACTCTTCTTCACTGGTGTGGTCTTAAAGCCAAAGGAAAAAATTACTCACTTTCTGGAGATTCAGCTAGGTCTTAAAAAGGCTGTTAGAACAACCCTTTTGACTGAGTCAGTCTATCAGTTCAGCCACATTTGGCTTTCTCCCCCCACTGAAATGGCTAATTAATCAATTCAAGGGACCCACACAGGTGACTTAGCCAGAAGACAGGTTTTATTTGTTGCACATGATGTTTTTAAACATTTTTTTTTTGAGTCGGAGTCTCACTCTGTTGTCCAGACTGGAGTGCAGTGGCACACTCATAGTCACTGCAGCCTCAACCCACCGGGCTCAGGCGATACTTCTGCCTCAGCTTTCCAAGTTGCTGGAAATACAGGCGTGCACCATGACACTTGGCTTATTTTTTTGTTTATTGTAGAGACAAGGTCTCGCCAAGTTGCCCAGGTTGGTCTCGAACCCCTGAGCTCAGGCAATTCTCTCATCTCATCCTCCCAAAGTGTTAAGATTACAGACATGAGCCACCACGCCAGGCCTGTTTTTAAATATTTTAATTTGAATGCTTTTAGATGGGGCACATACTTTCTAGAGTTCCGCAGTCCCTACCACTCCTTATTGTACCCATGACCTGCTTCATACATTGGAATCACTTCTTTGACCCCTATTGGTTTCTGAGTTTGCAACTTTTGAACTACAGCAACCCATTTGGTGATGTAATCACAGTCTACGTGTTGTTAGTACATGTAAATGAAAATTGTTAGTGCTGGTCAGTGAGATCATTTCATTTGGGAGATACCAGAAGTCTCTATACATAGCACATTTATCATTGTTAGGTTTTGTTATTGTCACTAGGTAAGGGATAGTGCTAGATTGCAACTGTTTGTTTAAGTGGGTAATGATGATATTTGATTTGTTGCAGAGACAGGCATGGATTGAGAATGCACTTGGTTTTTACTTCTTTCCATTCCATTCTCTTCACAGCTTCTCACGTAGCAACCTTATAGGCAATAAACCATCTAAGCAATTTTAGTGTCTGACATACATTTGTTTTGTTATTAAAAATTCACAACTAGGTTTCATATCTCCTGAGTATGATTTTCTGACATAAGACTTTTCTTATGTCAGAATTAAATTCTTATGCCAGAATTAAAATAAAGTTTTAATACTATTACATAGGCCTTTTTGTATATTAAAAAGCAAATATCTGAGACAGGTGTGGTGGCTTACATCTGCAATCCCAGCACTTTGAGAGACTGAAGAGAGGATTGCTTGAGCCCAAGGATTTTGAGACCAGCCTGGGCAACATAGCAAGACCCTGTCTCTACCCCCCACCAAAAGCAAACATCCACATATCTTTTTAAAGTAAACTAAAGATGAGATTATCTGAAATGTAGAATCTTACTTTCTTCCATGGAGTAAACTTGAAGTTTACTCTGTAAAAGAAACAGAGCACTGCTGGTTTAATAACATTATTTGCTTAATTCAAATCAACAGACATTTGCTCTTCTGTGTAGGGATTCAAAGATGGGAGAAGTTGTCTGTATAGTGACACTTAAGTACATATACAAGATAAAGGTGATAACTGTATTACCAAAATACAAATGAAATACTATAGAAAAATGAGAAAGGGAGAGATTATGACAAAGCAGAAAGAACAAAGAAAGCATAGTTCGGAGTTTCCCAAGACAAGTTGAGCATGTTGGCAGGTAGAAGATCTCTAAGCTGAGACATGTACATTCAGGGATTGTTTAAAAACGAGTGAAAAAGCCATTGTGCAGTGAACTTAGGCTGTGTAGAGAGAGAGCTGGAAAGACCATCTGGTGTCAGATGATGGAAGACCTTGAATGTCAGTAAAGAATTTGCATTTGGATTCATATACAATGGAGAGATACCCAAGATTTTAGAGGTTGATGTTTTTGCTGGTGTGATGGATGAAGTGAGGAAGAGACCAGAGTCAAGCAACCAATTAGAAAACCAATGGTCTGCCTGGCAGAGTCCACTCATCTTTAGGCTCAGCTCTTCCTTAAGCATCCCATGCAGTGTTGATAACCCATCTGCTGTTCCTCATTCTTTACATACTTCTGTGGCACTTCTTTCTGCGCTCTCTTTTAATCATTTGTTTATTTGGCTTCACCTTTAAACAAGAATATAGACCATATCTTTTTCAACTTGGTATTCCTCTAGAACATAATACATTGTAGCTCGAAATGTTTGTTGGAAGAATGAATATGAACCTAGTTCAATAATCCAAGTGCGAGATGATGAGGGTCTGACCCAGAGCAGTGGCAGAGGAAGTGGAAAAAAGGATGGATGTGAGATGCATGCAGCTGGTTAATCAAATATTGTGTTCTTTGTATTTCACAGAAATATTCTAGGATCTATGGAGGATATAAAGAAAAAGATAGTCCTCATTGTCCAATCTAGGTGAGAAGGCAGGAAAATAATAAGTAAAATACAAGCTAATACAGAATAAAGTATTTAAAGGGACCCATGAACCAAGATGGTTGAGAAAGATAGGATTTCACGAGAACCTTGAAGAATGGGCAGGGTGAGATAGAAGTAGTGATAGAATCGCTAGGCCTGGCATGAGCAAAGATCCAGAGGTGGGACTAGACAATGCATCTTGAGGGGATAATAAGTCACTGAGCTCTATTGGGAAATAAAGTTGGAAAAGTTAAGACAAGAATGTGAATGTCCTTGAATGTCAAGGTAAGGAGTTTGAAATTATGTTAGAGGTAATAGGGAACTGTGGATAGTTTTTGAGCAGGAATGTGACATGATTAGCGTTAGAACTTAGAAGTTCATCTGGAGGCTGGGCATGGTAGCTGCATGCCTATAATCCCAGCACTTTGGGAGGCCGAAGTGAAAGGATTGCCTGAGCCCAGGGATTTGAGACCAGCCTGGGCAACTTGGTGAGACCTCATCTCTACAATAAATCAAAAAATTAGCTGAGCGTGGTGGCATGCATCTGTAGTTCCAGCTACTTGGAAGGCTGAAGCAGAAGGAGCTCCTGAGCCCAGCAGGTTAAGGCTGCAGTGGCCATGAGCGTGCCACTGAACTCCAGCAGCCTGGGTGACAGAATGAGAATCTGACTCAAAAAAAAAAATAAAGTTCATCTGGAAGAAGTTATATGGATGGAGGGATGAGAGGAATGAAGACTGAGGAGGGTAACTGTAGTTGATCATTTGCAAGGTAGTGAAAGCCTTAACCAGGCGAATGGCAGCAGGCAATATGAGCACTATCAGGGTTGTCACAGAAAAGGAATATTTTAATAGGCTAAGACTTCACAGGACACAAGGCAAGCCTTCCCTTTTGGTCTGAATTATTTACGTAGGCAAGCCCCACTTTCAACAGCTGACTGACCATGCTGCACTTTCCTTTGGACTTTCAGAGATGACCAAAATGAGGCAATGTAGCTGAATAGATTACAGATATGTATGTGTATATATGTGTGTATGTGTATATAGATGTATGTATTTGTGTATGTATGTGTGTGTATATACAGTATACAGAGCGTGCCAAAAATGTGTGCACATTTTGATAAAGGAAAAAACTGTATTAAAATTGTAATACTGTCCTGCCTGTCACATGGTGATGCTAGCATTCATTTGATTAATGCCATCTTTTGTGCAAATGTCATACTGCACACTGCTACCATAATTCAATTCAACTTTGAAAAATAATACATAGATGATATCTCTTAAAATATGTATACTTTTTTGGCACCCCTGGTATATATTTTGTTTTGAAAATTGTATAGTTGAGGCCCTTGAGTCCCAATTCCAATGATTAGTCACTTGTCCTCTATCGTTTTCTTTAAGGCTGCCTGAAGCTTTTGAAGCTGTTATTCTCTTATCTATAGCGTGGAACAAATTTAAAAAATTTTTAAATGACACTTTTAGACTTTAGACTTTTAGAATTATGTAACTAACCATCTTGTTTTGATTTCTCTAGCGCTGCCTGACATTAATGGATAGAGGATTTGTTTTCAATTTGATAAATGATTACATATCTGGATTCAGCCCCAAAGATCCTAAGGTAAGTTACAAGGACATGATTGTAGTGGATGTCCAAATATAAAAGACCAAGAGTGACATTCTCTTTTGAAGGATTTGGAACTGCTGTTTTTTTTTTATTTACTTATTTTTTAATGCATGTATGTTTGGCTGGTTATTTATGTATTTTATTAGGCGTGAGGTCTCATTATATTGCCCAGGCTGGTCTCAAACTCCTGGACTCAAACAACTCTGCCTCGGCCTCCCAAAGTTCTGGAATTATAGGCATGAGCCATCAACCCCAGTCAAGGAACTGCTGTTTTCATTAAGTACTTTTTTTGTTTGTTTGTTTGTTTGTTTTGGGGGGGTTTTTTTTGAGTTGGAGTCTCACTTTGTCGCCCAGACTGGAGTGCAGCGGCCGCTGCCGGCCACCGCATCCTCAACTTGCTGAGCTCCAGCGATCCTTCCGCCTCAGTCTTCCAATTAGCCAGAATTACAGGCATGCGCTACCATGCCCAGCTGATTTTTTGATTTATTGTAGAGATGAGGTCTCGCTGCCCAGGCGGGCTCAGGCAATCCACTCACCTCAGCCTCCCAAAGGCACGGGATTACAGGCTGAGCCACCGAGCCAGGCTCATTAAGTACTTTGAATAGACCCAGACCTCAAAACTGGAAATATCAGACTGTGTTTTGGAGGTCCCCAAGACCACCAGCATGTTCAGTGTTAGAAGGGTTCACAGATTCAACATATAGTTGTAGCGAGGGCTAAGACTCATGAGTGTGACATGATAAGGATACTCAGCTGAATCAGGAAGAGAAAAGACATCACATGGAGTCAGCAGCAATCCATAGGCAGGCTTGCTGGATTCCCTCTCTCCTGTGAAGAGAGCACACCTTTCCTCCAGCAGTGAAAATGCACTTAAAAATGTGCGATATTTCTGTTCTGGGAAGCCTGCTTGGGACTCAGAGTTTAGGGTTTTAATTGGGGGCTGGTCGTGTATTGGAGGCGGTTCAAATTCCAGACTCTCAGGAAGGAAAGCAAAGAAGGTGTTCACCATAAATGACATTGTTTGTACAAATATTCTAAGGCTGGCAGAGAAGACACATTCTTATCATGAAGGGAACGTTTCAAAATCCAATTTTGTATATGTCATCCAACAAGCAGGTCTTTTGAAGGATATCGGTCTCGGACCTGCTATGATAACTCTTTCTGTACAGGTCACATCTCAAGAGATGCTTAGAATACCAAGCACTTCTATTGTGAAAATTAATGCCCTGTATCAAATTATTAACATAGCAAATGCCTACTAAATATGATTAATGTCTAATTTCTTTCCATTTAGGTTCTGGCTGAATACAAGTTTGAATTTCTGCAAACAATTTGTAATCATGAACATTACATTCCTTTGAACTTGCCAATGGCATTTGCAAAACCTAAACTTCAGCGGGTTCAAGGCATGTATTTGCATTTTCCATCATTCTGAATTGTTTTTTTCCTTTTTTGCTAGCACTAGTGTAGTATAATGTTTTCTAGTTAAACCAGTCATCTTGAAGGTAACTTCAGAATTGTTACTGTCTGAAGGATAGGTCCATTAATGGCATCTGCATTTCCTTCATAGTGTCAGTGGTAATATTCATGGTATGAAGAAATTGGTTGTGTTATGTAGATTGCTGCTTAAACACAGATGTCAGATTCTAGTAAAATTGCCTTCTGTAGTAGTGTTTGGAATCTTGTATGAGACTAAATTAAGAAAAAATTTATAAATGCATTTCTGCTCAAAGCATCAAAAAAGAAATGTAAAGGCAGAGTAAAATAGTAGCATGTTTGTACTAATTTTATGAAATGCCTTCAGTTATTTCCATTGTTAGTTTTATTGAATGCCTTGTTGTGTAGCACTATTCTTATGTTACTATGTTTTTTATTTGTCCCTTTTCTTTTCATATATTAATTAGATTTTTTTTCATTTGCGGTGGACCGTTTGACTTCAGTAGGTAGGTTTAACTCGGTTCACTCTAAAGTAGTTTGCTCTTTTTAAACACAGTTGATTTGATGAATGGCTAAGAGGGACGGGGGCTTTGTTTGCTTATCAAATCCTCCCTAGCCAAAATGAGGCTTTAGTTATTGTACAGAAAAATCTAAGAGGCCGTGTATTTGTTTACTTTTAAAATAAGCTTGAGTTGACTAGAGGAATCAACTTTAAAACATCTGCTCTCAAAACACAAGTTCCTGATGCAAGCCAGCATAGAGGCAAATAATGAGAACTGGAAGGTCTTTGTTTTTTAAGTCTGTCACCTCTCTCAGGCTCGCCTCTTCCCTCCCTGACCCTATTCAGTGACTCCGTGGCCACAGTCTTGAAGGCGTAGATGAAACCACTTGATTGGATTCTTTCAAATCACTGAAGTAACACAATCATTACAATTTGCAGAATCTTCCCAGATAAGGCCACTGTGTTAGTCAGTACTGGCCCCTGTGCATAGAAAGTGATGAGGATTAAAAAACAGCACGAGAAATGTGGGAAGAAAGTCATCTGCCGTTGTCTCTAGGGAAGTATCTGCTGAGCGATAGTTTTAGTGATGGAATTACAGCCAGTGAAAATGGAGAAAAAATATTGAAAAACCATAGCACCTCTATCCAACCATCCCCTAATTAGATTCTGAGCATGTATGACTCACATACTTTCCCTAAGGTTTAATTGATAGCTATGAGGAAGTCATGGAAAAGAGTGGACAGAGCACCAGGATTTAGGACTAAATTGGACTACTCACAGCATTTATTAAATCCTAACTGAATACACAGCATTGTGTTATGTGCTGAAAAGGCCAAAAAAGAAACTGGAAACATGTCCTTTAGCTGTATGACCTAACTAAATTAAATGGTAGGAGAGAGGACATAAAGATAGTAGAAATCTCCTTCAGAAACTACTAAACTTGATCACGATCCCCTGAGTAGTTCTAAGGCAAGTCCCAACCAGGATAGTCACATCTGGGATTTAAAATAAACTGAAGATCTAAAAGGAAGTGAAAGACATAGTTTGAAGTGATGATTTTATGAAATAAAAGCTTTGTATTTGAGTGATGATGAATTGATTGTAAGATGAGGCTGTTTTCTTACTGTTCTGTGTAATAGTTACTAAAATAGTCAATACTTAATACTGGTAGGATGATTCTGTTTAGTTTATCTTTTTCCACTTTGCAAGTGTAAATAGATATGTAAATCAAGCATTATACAGAATTATTCAAATTTATAGTTGTAATAAAATCTCTTCAGATATAAAGAAATGTGTAAAAACATTGCCAAATATAGAATTATTTTATTGTAGGTTCTATCCTATGATTTCTAGGAGTTTAAAAGAATCTAGGGGGAGAAAAAAATCTAAGAACTTTCTTATTGACTGAAATTATCACTAAAGCTATCATCTAGCCCTAAGTATGAGTGCTCCTGTCTTGTAAAATCTTGCATGCTTACTATAGGTGATAAAAGAATTGCTCAGATTCATTAATAATAAAAATTATAGTTCTTGATAGCATGATCATTTGTTATTATTAAATAATCAATATGTTAATTGTATAGTAATTTTTGAATATTTTTATAAATGAGTTTTAAATTTCATTGTACTGCAGATTCAAATCTTGAATACAGTTTATCAGATGAGTATTGCAAGCATCATTTCTTGGTTGGTCTGCTTCTGAGGGAAACTTCCATTGCTCTTCAGGACAATTATGAGATCAGATATACAGCTATCTCTGTCATAAAGAATCTTTTGATAAAGCATGCATTTGACACTAGATACCAACACAAGGTAAGGATGTCTGTACCATCATCAGAATCACCTTAGTAAATTTCTACTATGATTTTTTAAATTCAAGATGAAATTTGCAGTGAGTATAATATGAACATTGACAAAAACTTATTTTTACAAATAAGATTTGTTTCTGTTTCAAGTTATTAGGTTTTAAAAATACTGTTTAGTTAATTGTTGAATAAAAACACTGGTTTCCCAAATCATATTTAAAGAACAATATAACCGTTTCATGATTTATTAAATAACTTAATTATAAATTTTAAAATCATATTCTGTCAAATATATGCCTTAATATATTTCCTTAAATGTATATCCCTAAATAAATATAATATTATTGATTCTTAAATGGTTAATAAGACATGTTAAGTGTATCATATATGAAATATTTAATATGAAATTTTTATTATTGGAGAAAATGTTGATGTGATGGTGTTACTATAAACTGTTATAGATGTGGCTGTAAATTTTGCATACATTACATATTGTGTGTGAAATTCAAGCTATAATTGCTATTTGCTGCAGTTTTAACATATATATTCAAATCTTATTGACATGATTTCCTACTGGCTTGAAAAAGTAGACTGCAAACTGTAAGTTTAAAATAACCTAACTTACTTTTCTGAAATCAAATGCCTTAAGGAAACATAATATTTTTTCATAATTAATAATGTGTCTCTTTGTTTTTACATTCAAATATAAATAAAATTATGATGTCATTTATTATCATAATCATTTTGAAAAGCTGACCTGGAGATAGATTTTATTCTTTTTCTGCAGTATTCTCATTTATTCTTTATAAAAAGAAAATACCTGCCAGTGACATCTACTTGTATTTCTTTATTTTTATTTTTATTTTTATTTTTATTTTTTGAGTTGGAGTCTCACTCTGTCACCCAGACTGGAGTGCAGTGGCCGCTCTCGGCCACCGCAGCCTTGACCTGCTGGGCTCCGGCGATCCTTCTGCCTCAGCCTTCCAAGTAGCTGGAACTACAGGCGTGTGCTACCATGCCCAGCCTACTTTTGATTTATTGTAGAGATGAGGTCTCACCAAATTGCCCAGGCAGGTCTCGAACCCGCGGGCTCAGGCAATCCACTCGTCTCAGCCTCAGCCTTCCAAGTAGCTGGAACTACAGGCTCACACTACCATGCCCAGCTAATTTTTGATTTATTGTAGAGAAGAGGTCTTGCCAAGTTGCCCAGACGGGTCTCGAACCCGCGGTCTCAGGCAATCCACTCACCTCAACCTCTCCAAGCGAGGGATTACAGGTTGAGCCACCGAGCCCGGCTCACTTGTGTTTCTTTAATTACAACGATTTTTTTACTTAAAAATCTCGCTAGTTCTCTTCATGCGATGTTCTCCTAAAGTAGATTTAAACTGCTTAACTTTAAGATGTAATTTATTGCTTACTGCGGTTTGTGTTGTTTTTGTCACATTATAACTATAATAACATACCTCCACTTAGTGTAGTTGGCTCAGTTATGTGCTGTTTTCTTTTTTGTGAATTTTGGTATTGATGTAACACAAACTAAACAATATAATATATCCAAATTAAAAGATATCTTAGCCGGGCTCGGTGGCTCAGCCTGTAATCGCGCACCTTTGGGAGGCTGAGGTGAGTGGATTGTCTGAGCCCACGGGTTCGAGACCTGCCTGGGCAGGCAAGACCTCATCTCTACAATAAATCAAAAAATTAGCCGGGTGTGGTAGCGCGCACCTGTAATTCCCGCTATTTGGAAGGCTGAGGCGGAAGGATCGCCGGAGCCCAGCAGGTCGAGGCTGCGGTGACCGGGAGTGGCCACTTCACTCCAGTCTGGGTGACAGAGTGAGACTCCAACTCAAAAAAAAAAAAAAAAAAAAGATATCTTAAAAGTCATCCAGTCCAGGCAAACTTAGTCAAGCCTTTAAAAATGCCAGTTAATGCTGAGTACTGGTTAGCTACTGCTTATGCCTAGTAGTTGGGGGAAAGCATCTTATGCAATGAGGAGGAAAATGTCTTTTGCTGTGATTTTAAGTGATTCACAGGAAAAGTACAAAATGAACTTCCCCTCTCTGAAGCAGGAAGTTGTATGATTCTCCACTGCCTCTTCAGATGAAAGTAAACAAAAGTGGGATTTCACCAGTGTATTACTTAGTGGTGGAAATTAAATGTTTTACATCACACATTTGGCCATTTTTAACTTACTTTAAAAATTCTGAGGGCGGTATGTATACACACACAGCTGTTGTTATGTTTAAATAAATTAGACGTTAGGCCTGTTTGAGTGTTGAGTTTTTGACTATGGGAAAGATTGAAATGCCAAGCTTCATTACTCTTTCAGTGATTTTTAAAACTCTTTCCTCTTTATTCAAAAGCTTCATACAGACATTAAATGAGTATAGGGTTCTTTCTAGAAGAACCTTCTTTGCTTCATGGGCCTAGTTACCCAGTGACTTAATTCTAGCATATTGGACGAGGATATAAAAGCTCTTTTCTCTGTTGGTGCAAAAAATTGGCAGGCAGCTTGGGTAAGAGGTCATTTGTCAAACACATTCAAATAAAACATGTTCCCTATTAATGATGATACCAAGGTGAAGGATAAGAGGGACCTTAAAGCCCCATAATTTCCATCAGTCCCCCAAAGTGACCCCAAATAAACAAACAGGTTTTTTTTTAAAAAAAGGAATTCTTCCCATGGAAAGCCTGTTTTGAGACTAGACCTCCTAGTCATTCCCCACCCCTTTCAACCACATTGCCACTCCTAAGTCTCAGCTCTTATGAAATTCTGGAGACATCACTGGCCCCCGATATGTGTTACTCATAAGCACTTGGAGAGATCTCTTAACTTGTTATAATTACCATGAGACATTTTTCCTATTCAGGACAAGAATGTCCGATATCTAATAGGTAGAACTTACAAGGAGTATATTTCATCTAGAGCACTTTTCTAACAGAACCCATGAAAGGGCTGGAGTTTTTAAGAAGTTTTAAAAACTAACCCTTTATTAGGGCGGCATGTAAGGGCCATTCCTGCCTTGAACAGGAAATTTGGACTGTGTTAGTGGTTCTCAAACCTCTATGCACATCAGTATTATCTGGGGCAGCTCAGACCTACTGACTCAGAATCTTCTGGTCAAAGAGACTATTACTGATGGAATGCATGTTAGAAGGAAGTCTGTTAAGAAAGGTTCCTGAAATTTACAAAAGAAGTGCAAAAGGCCAATTAATACATGAAAAATTGTCCAATCTCAGGAATAAATGCAAACTAAAACAACATTGAGATACCATGAATCTTCTGTGTTCTATACAATGACTATTTTGCCCTAGCGGCCTTTTCTAAGTCCCCAGAAAAAACTCCCAAAGTCCAGAAATATGGAGGACAGGTCTTATGCCACCACAGCCACTATTTTCTCTGATTTGGATGTATGTACATTTCTGGTGAGGAATACCTATAGTTAAGGAAAGCAATAAATTTGTATAAGAGGTACCACTAGTGGCCAGCTTTATTTACATATTTACAAGTATATCCATTTCCCAAGTCTTATAATTGATTTAGGGGACCAAGATCATATTATTGTAATTGCAGCTTTAATTGGAGCAAAAATCTATTTCTTGAATGAATACATTTACCATTTTTTACCTCTTCTACATATTCATTCATTCAGATGATGTGTATTGACAATCTGCTATTTGCCAGGCACGAGGGAGGAAGCAGTGAACAGGACAGACATGGTCCTTGCTCTCATGAAGGTCAACCTTCACTGGAGTTAAAGAACAGAGCTGATGTTATCTGCTTAATAGGTTAACTGCTATTTAAAAATAAAACTTTTACTTTATGTAGTTATGTTTGAGGGATGTGATTTGACTCATTGTGTATAAATCCCAATGCCAACAAAGTTGTCTGGTCATGAGTTTTGAGACTATACGTATAAATAGACTCATGCTTCACTAATTTGTTGTGGGTCTGAATCTGCTTTTAGTCTTTATGGACTGATATATGAAGTCAACTCTGTTTATTTGTAATATATATGTATCATATACCTACTAAACTTTTGATAATTATTTTTCAGAACCAACAAGCCAAAATAGCACAGTTGTACCTCCCATTTGTTGGACTGCTTTTGGAAAATATACAGCGATTAGCAGGTCATGATACCTTGTATCCATGTGCAGCCATGCCTAATTCTGTAAGTAGCAATGTGTCTCCATTGGAGTTTTATCATTTAATGCATTTGGAATTGGGGTCATATGCAGTATGAACTCAATCTTATGAGCTCACTTTCTACTCCATTTTTACATTTACACTGTTTTTCCTAGTGCAGTGCTTCTTGAACATTAATGTGCATATGAGTCACCTGAGGAATTTGTTAAAACAGGTTTTAATTCAGTAGGCCTGGGTGTGGGGCTTGTGAATTCGCGTTTCTAACAAGCTTTTGGCTGCTTCTGGTACAAGGACCACACTTTGAGTAACAGAGTCCGGGAGAACACCACAAATCTCTTGTACCTAGTGCTTGTTCTTAAGATCTACTGTTATTGTATAACCTTCATATATTTATTCAACTTGCAAACAAAAGATTGTTTACTTCCAAAATATTAGGCACCAGGGGTTCAACTGTATTCCCTTGCTTCTCCCTCCCCTTGATATCTCCTTTCAGCACTTCTTGGTGAGTCTTTTTTAGTTTGTCACAACTGGCCTGTGCTTGTTTCCCCTCTTCTTAGAATCTCAAGAACTGGAATGAACTTTGGAGGTGATCGGTGCCCTATTCGGCAAAACAACCGTTTGCTATTCTATTAATTAAAACATTGCTTCTCACATTAGACCTAAAAGGCTTTCCATCCATTGGTCCTAGTTTTGCCCTCTAGAGACACATAGAACACATCTATTCCCACCTCCACACGTACCCCTTCCACATGGGCCTTCTACCTTTTTTTTTCCCAAATAGCTCTGTACCACCATCTGTCATTCCTAACCTTTTACTTTCTTGGTCACCCCTCTTCTGAGTATGCTCCAGTTTACCAATGACCCGTTAAAATGTGTCAGAACTGTGCACTTTATAGTCTGCCCAGTTGAACTATTAACTCCTGCTCTCCTCTATGTTCTGTGTGGCCCATAGGAGTGCCTTGGGTATCCATGTCATATTGTTGGGTGGCAGGTTAAACTGTGTCCTTGACAGTTTCCTCTAGAAGGAAAGAACCTCTATGAAATGCCCCAGCTGATTTGTCAAGGCTGCCCTGGGTTCCTGAGAAAGCTGCTTTGTAAGTTTGCCTGATGGGTTGCTTGACTGTGCTCTCGATCAGTCTAACCAGTTACATTACCTACCCAGGCATCAGGCTGATTTTTCTTCACAAACACAGTAGCTCATGCTTATGCTCACTCCATGTACATTTGACAGTAATATGTGGAAATATTTCACTTATCTGTTCTTTCTTTTACAGCTCAAATTTACCTAGGGCTTCTAGTCACACCCCTACTGCTAACATTGCCCTTGGTTCCAAGGACAATTGAACCATGTTTAGACTGAATCAGTTGCAGCCATCCAGAGTTATGTCACTTGGTCAGAGGTCATGGTTACAAAAGTATACTAGAAGCCATTTCTTAGCAGAGAGTCACCTAATGACTAAGTACTTGTATCGGATTTAGACTTTCACAATGAACTTTGTTTAAAATCAGGGTACCATTTTATTCTGTTATTTCAGATTCTTTATCCTAGTGTACAGATTTGTTTAGGTGACACATTCTGTTACAGGCATCCAGGGATGAATTTCCATGCGGTTTTACTTCACCTGCAAATAGAGGGAGTCTGAGTGCTGACAAAGACACTGGTAATTAAGCCCCTTGAAATTATACATTGCAGTTGGGCATGATGGCATGTGCCTGTAGTCCCAGCTACTTGGGAGGCTGAGGCAGGAAGAGTACTTGAGCCTAGGAGTTCAAGGCTGCAGTGAGCTATGGTTGCATCACTGCACTCCAGCCTGGGTGACAGAGTGAGACCCTGTCTTTAAAAAATAAAAAAAAAAATTATGCATCGCTTGAGTGTTCAGAAATGTGGTCTGCACTTCTCTATATTTTAAAAATATTTCATAATAAAAACTATACATAGCATGATCTCTACTATTGTTTAATTAAAATTTAACTCATATGGCCAAGCACCATGGCTCATATCTATAATGCCAGCACTTTGGAATGCTGAAGCAGGATTGCTTGAGGCCAGAAATTCAAGACCAGCCTGGGCAGCATAGTGAGACCCCCATTTTTATATAAACCAAAACCTGACTTACACTTGCAACCACATGTATTTGCCTAGGTCTTTTTGTCTAAGCTTATTTAAAACATAGCTTGGTATACTGAGAAAATAGAGGATAATTAAATTTTAAAAATTGGTTTCCAATCTTTTTTTCTGTCACCAATTTTAAGCAAGACACTTCCCTTTTCTGGGCCCAAGTCTTCTTATCTGTAAAATCTGTCTCTTGAATTGTATGACTTTATTTTATTGGAATTTCGTGTAGTTTTATGCATAGTAAAGTGTTGTCAGAGGTAAAAAGTTACTTATTCTTTACTCAGTTTCTTATGGTGGTTTTGATATAATAAACTTCACATTTTAGATAACTAAGATCTATTCCATATATCTTTCCTTCAATTAATTCAGTACTTATTTTTAAAAATGTTTTTGTCAGCTTCTCTCGTTGCTAACAAGGACTTAGCCATTTTTTTTCTTCTCCAGCTTATGGGTCTTTTCAAAATGGACATGGAATTAAGAGAGAAGATTCCAGAGGTTCCCTCATCCCAGAAGGAGCAACAGGATTTCCAGATCAGGGCAACACTGGTGAAAACGTAAGGGCCTAAATATATAGAATAGCCCTAGTGATGTGTTAGGCTACAACACCCTTTCTTTTTATATAAATATGAGGCTCTTTGCTCTTCTATAGTCCATGCTAAAGCTTTAAAAAGCATCCCACAATTCTTGGATATTTTAGCAGTAACTTCCTATTCTGGTGGCTGCTACTTGGATATCTTAAACTATGTATAGGAAATACAGCATTACTCTTCAAGAGTTCTAATTCAGAATATCTCCTTTAATACTAGTGCACTATTCTATGAGACTGATGTGCTGCCCACTGCCCTAAGAAGGCGCTAGCACACTATTCTAAAGAGAGAAAATTCAAGTTTAAAATATCTAACCCGCTTTGTCATTTAAAACAAAGCATATCCTGGCAGGATTAATCAAGTCTTTCATTCGTTTGTAATGACATTATCTTGGGAGGAAGAAATTTAGGTCTCCAAGTCAATAATCTCAGCATCCCAGCATCACCTAATAAGAATATATAAGCGGACCCTGAACGATTATTATAATACTATAAGAAAGGGATTGGCAGTAGTAGGAAACTGTCGGGGGAGAGTGGGATTGGCAGTTGAGAGAAACTGCTAGGAGAGGGAGGGCATACCTCATCAACAAGGGTATCTGGATAATCAGCGTTTGTATACCTAACCCTGATTTGTACCCCACATCTTTATAATAATAATAAAAGAATATATCCTCAGTCTATGGCCATACCACCCTGAACATGCCTGATCTCGTCAGAATATATCCTCCAAGTCTTTCATCAAGTTGTTTCAAGCTTACCATTAAAGTTTGGGATGTGTCTGCCTCAAGGCAAAGAAATTTCATGTTCTCTATGTTGCTGTGTAAAATCATAGAGTTATTTAAAGTTAAGTTAGAAGCGTCCATAAAAATAATAAACTCACAATTCTCATTACAAATCAAAACTGGGATTATGACAGCACAACCAGGTATGGCAGGGCCACTCTTGAACTCAGATTTTCTAAATCTGGTACCTTTTCTCTTACATCATGGTGCTCTTAGTGTGTATCAGAGTCACCTGGAGGGTTTCATAAAAATCAATGGCTGGGCCTCACCTCGAGTGAGATTCAGGAGGTCTGGAATAGGGCCTGCTCATTTGTATTGCTAAGTTCCCAGATGATTCTGATGCTGCTGGTTGGCAATCACCTCTTGTGAACCACTGGGCTATACTTCCTTGAGCCTTTCAGTAAATAGCAACTCACAAAAGTTCCCATTTCACACGATTTAGTATTGTGACAACACTTAGTCATAGCTAAGGCAAATAAAAATCAGAGAGACTGAATGCCTTGCTAGTAGTTACAGAGCTAGGAAGCAATCAGAACCCAGGTCTGTTTTGCTCCAAGTGAAAGTTCCTTCTTAGTAAACCCTACCTTAGTCAATGTACATCCCCAGTTTACCTCAATTGAAAGTATTGATTTTAAGGGTAAATTCTTTAGATTATTGTTACTCTATTCATATAAATCCCCAAATAAGTCAGATCCTGTCATGCTTAACTTCTGATATTTTAACAAAAGTCATTAAATAATAGGAGCATCACTACTTTATGTAGAGGCTCTAATTTTGAAGTATTACCGAGTCTTCCTTAGAGTAATTATCTTACAATATCACTAGCTTATTTTTTAGATAGATTTTCTGACCTACAGTTTTTGGGTTGGATTTTAATAAACCCTAAGGAAAGATTCAGATTAAAGAGTTTAAATGTTTCTTATGCTTTCATATAGCTTCACTTTATCCTTCATGTAAAAGTTTCTTTTCCTGAAATAGCCACATTTTGCTAAAACACAGGGTATATGGGGGTGAAACATACACAGTACTCATGGCTATGTCTTTATGAAGACCCCAGGTAATATTACTAGGTATAATAGCAACAAAGATTCAGCCCATTCGTTCACCTTCCAGGTGTGATATAGAATTTAGATTTATGTTTATAACTTTCCCAGACTAATGATAAAAATCGTTAAAAGCTACGGAAAAATGTAGTGCTGATACAGTTTCACAAATGTCCTGTCTTTATATTATAGACCCGACAAAGTTCTACAAGGAGTAGTGTGTCCCAGTATAACCGGCTGGATCAGTATGAAATTAGAAGCCTCTTGATGTGCTACCTATATATAGTTAAAATGATTTCTGAAGGTGAGTTACCAGCATACTAAGCATGGACCCTACTAGATGACTACCCTCACAGGTTCACAGGTTCATGCAGCTATATTTGACCACCATCTGTAGGTAGAGCACATGCACATAATAAACAGATCTTAGGAGACTCTGGCTTAAAATGAACCTTAAGATAGGCTCATGTCAGTCACACAAGCTTGATTCTTTGAAATAATTTTTTTTTTTGAGTTGGAGTCTCACTCTGTCGCCCAGACTGGAGTGCAGTGGCTGCTCCTGGCCACCGCAGCCTCGACCTGCTAGGCTCCGGCGATTCTTCCGCCTCAGCCTTCCAAGTAGCCGGAATTACAGGCATGCGCTACCACGTCCAGCTGATTTTTTGATTTATTGTAGAGATGAGGTCTCGCTGCCTAGGCGGGTCTCGAACCCGCGGGCTCAGGCAATCCACTCACCTCAGCCTCCCAAAGGCACGGGATTACAGGCTGAGCCACCGAGCCCGGCTCTTTGAAATAATTTTATAAATTAATTTCTAGAGTGAGATAATAGTTTGGGAGGTGCTAAACATTTTTTCCATGCAGAGCATCTAGTTAAATGGCCAATGTAACCAGAAGGAAACAATAATCACCAGAATATTTTAACACTAGCTTTTATTTGAATTGGGATTTGGAAAATCGGAAAAAAACGAAAAGACAGAAAGAGTTCTCTGAGGGTAGGGAATGCCATCATTGTCTTTACAGTCCTACTATATGGTGTCGTCTGGTGTCAGGTTCTTTATCAGGCTGTTTTTCTTCTGGTGTAGAACTGTATTATTTGCTAGTGTCACCAGTTCCTCTTACATTATATGATGGGATACAACCAAAGGCTTTTCATAGATTGCCTGTCTTGTGAAAATAAAATCAGGCTCATTCCAAAATACCAAATTTCTTTCACAATTCCCTCCCCCTTTCTTCCTTTTTTCAATACTTTTGCTCAAAAAATATATGCAGGAATGAAGAAAATAAAAGCACCTTTACTGGCATGGTGGCTCATATCTGTAATCCCAGCACTGTGGGAAGCCAAGGTGGGAGGTTCGCTTGAGTCCAGGAGTTTGAGACCAGCCTAGGCAACATAGCGAGACCTCATCTCTAAAATAAAATAAATAAATAAATAAAAATAAAAGCACCTTGGATCATCGTAATCATAGTTTTTTTTTTGCTCATTTTCTATTTTTAGTATTACCAGCTTTAAATATTTTATAATGATGCAGGATATAAAAACAAAATAAGTTGATAGCTAACTAGCTGGAAAAACATTAAAACATCAATAGCTAGATATGAATAATATATTCTAAAGTAAATTAATAAAACCTGGAATCCTTAAGTTCTAGGCATATACGATTTTTGTAAAAGTCTAAGATTACATTACAGAATCTAGAAATTAATTGCTAATGTCTATGGAGTTTATTCCTAGGGCAACAAAAATATTCTAAGGCTGTGGTGAGGTTTCACAAACCCTGTGAATATACTATAAACAGCTGTATTGTACACTATTTTATGGTACATGAATTCTCTCAATAAATGTTTAAAAAAAAAGAAGCCCAGGAAATACATGAAAAAAAATCAGAACTGGAAAAAAAGTGATTGAATACCACCACAGTCCAAAAAAAGTAAGACTGGGGAGAGAAAGAAGGAAGAGGGAGGGGAAAAGATGCATGTTGACTAGTTCTTCCCTCCTCCACTCTAATTTCTCTCTCTCTCTCTCTCTCTCTCTCTCTCTCTCTCACTCTCTCTCTCTCTTTCTCTCTTTCTCTCTTTCTCTCTCTGTCTCTCACGACATACTACATACTATGCTAACCAGGGATAAGCCACTGGCTTTTTTTTTTTAATGTCATGGGTAAAACCATGACTGTTTTCTTTCTTGTGAACTTGGTGGTTCTTCCTTTTCTTGTAAATGTTGACCTTGCCTGCTCAGGGGCAGTACTGTCTGTGAAATATTTGCTCTTTGTTAACTAGGTCTTTCTTTGTTCTGCTCTTGCTTTTTGATTTTAAAAAGCACATTTTTAATAACTGGTATGCAGTCTGTGTTACATCTTCTCTTTATCTTTATATCTCTAAAGTCATGTTGTATGGATAAAGTGATATTCATTTTATTCTGAGAAAGGTCTGCTTCTGGATCTTTCTCAATGGATGTATTCTAGGTACTTTCTAGGTAAATATTCTATTTTAGTCACTCTATATGCATTTAAATGTTGAGCTCTTGCAAGTCCATACTTTTCAGGTTCTTTCTTCGTTGTCTTTCTTATTGGATCATAAACAGCAGCAACTTTAATGTTAACAAAAGACGGTTGACCTTTACACCTTTCTATGAATTATGAAGAATGAATTTCTTTCCACATTTGTAGCTGTAATTTATTAACTGACAGAATTTTACTGTTTCAAAGTCTTAGAGTCATTTGCCAAACATTTTCAGGCCTTATTGTCTTATTTATTATATCCTGAGAAAAGGAATCAGAGTTAGGAGTTATTAGCTACACAGTCTGAATTGACAGGATGACTGTCCTCTTGAAGAAATAAAACTCTTTTTTTCCTTGGGGGGGGCAGGTAAGAGGGGAAGTGGGGAAGCTACTTCATCTTTTGTTCAGACTCTATCTTAGCTTTTCTTTTTCGTGCAGACCTCAAAAGGACATTCTCAGCATCAGTTTGAGGTTTATCAGCACCATACCTCACATATGTAGATTCATTAGTATTCTTCAAAGCAGATTGTTCATTAGAAGGTGTATTATTACTGCCACCTCTCACTGCAAAGTCAAAATTGTAACCAGGAACGGAAACCACTGATCTTTTTATTCCACTTAATCTTGAAGGAAATGCACTCAAAGAGTCTCTTTCATTTTTCTGCGTAAATAGAGGAAATATGCTCATATTAAAATGAGGCATACTTTCCTCTGAAGTTTCAGATACTACCTCAATAGTTATCTTTTCTTTTGAGGAAATATTGGAAAGGCCATGAGAGACGTCATTCTGAGTTTCACCATTTTGTGAGGTGCTCTTTTGTCTGGACTGCTTTGTTTCAAGTTTCCTTTTTGGCTGGCCAAACATGTTTTCAGGAGTGTCTGAGACACACTGAAATCCACATCCCTTCTGAGGATCAACTGTAGATATTGAAGCTACACCTGCAGATAATTTCTGGTTGGCCCTGCTTGTGTTAGGCTTATGGTCATTAGAGGAAGTCTCCTCAAAAGAGGTCTCTGCTACTATAGTGCTGTTTCTACTATAAAGTATATCTTGAAACTTTGGACTTGGCTGCAGTTCCTTTTTATTTCCAGATTCCATCTGTTCAGTACGTGATTCCTTTATCAGTTTGGTAGGCACATGGCCCTGAGCTCTTTGTGTAGGCTCCTTGACTGAAAAAACTGGCATAGTCTTTTGATTACAAGGAACAAAGTCATCATCGTCACTAGAGGAAGCAGCAGCAGCAGCACGAAACCGACGTTGACTCAATTTTACTCTTGCAAAAAGCTCTGCATTTTCCTCTCTTAATTTATTCCTTTCTTCAGTGAGTTCAGCAATAAACTTAAGATTTTGTTGCTGGATTTCATAAAACTCTTGCTGTAGTGTATTCCTGTATGTTTCATTTATCACACAGCGATTACAGGTTTTTGCTCTTAATTGATCTCTCAACTCTTGAATGGTGTCATGTAGGACTCTCTGCTGTTCAGTTAACTCTTTAATTCTGGCTATCGACCCGGTCCGCCTCCCGTCTGCCAATCGCTCCTTCCTCATATTCGTTAATTTTGTCTGTAAACGGCGGAGATCTTTATCACGGATATCTTTTAGCTTTAGCCATGTCTTTTTAAACTCATCGGATGCCAAATCACATGCACTGAACTGCCATTTATCTCTTCCCAGAGATTTCTTACCGCCTCCCCTCTCTCCTTCACCCATGTTCCCTGACTGCATTATGTCTACCTGATTTGGAAACCACTGGGATGGTCCAGTGACTCAGCAGTGATGTTGAGAAAATGGCAGATTTGCTGTGACGAGAGCTCGGCCGCTGAGAAAATGGCGGACTTGCGGCTAACAAGAGCTCGGCGGTTGGGGGGCGGGGAGCGAACCCTCTCACCCCCTTGACAGACCTTTTGTGGAGCTGCGTTAGGACAATGGGTGTGGGAAGAGGGCGCTCAGGAATAGACAGAAGACTCCAGGTGTCGTTTGGAAAGGAGGCACCAGCTTTCTGTTGAAAAGGGCTGCTACACAGGAGACAGAAGATGCCACCCTCAGGCGGTGGCGCGGTAAGCTGCCGTCTGACCAGAGACCGGAAACCCAGTGAATTCTGGGAGAGCCCAGGCTTCTCTGAGCCAAAAAATACCTGGCAGAGAGGGGAGACCGGAAGTCACTGTTAGCTTAAGTTTTAAAAAAAACATCCAATTTGACGTATTTTAAGTTATATTCTTAATGATCAATATTTTTTAATCATTGAAGCCTGCCAATATTAATGATCTTATAAAACAATTGGATATAGCTAAGTCAAAACCGTACTCCCCCCCTACCGCTCACCCCTCCATAAAGCCAACATGGTCTCATCCTCTATGCCGACATTCGGGAAGCCCTAGCTGACCTTTTGAGAAAATACTGGTTGAAAATTCAGTCCTTTTCCTGCTTTTGTAATACCTACAAGATCTTTACATTTAGAGGAGGATCTACTGACACCATTAGTTAAATCAGAGTCGTTTAAAAAAGAAATGGAAAGTTAAGTGGTGGCACAATTTTAATATTTTTCTTTCCTTTCCTTTTTTTTTTTTTTTTTTGAGTCAAATTCTCACTCTGTCGCCCTGGCTGGGGTGCTGTGGCACACTCACTGCCACCCCAGCGTCGACCTGCTGGGCTCCATCCTTCTGCCTCAGCCGTACAAGTAGTCGGAACTACAGATGTGCACTACAATGCCCGGCTGTTATTGTTGTTTTTTTTTAATTATTGTAAAGACGAGACCTCACCAAGTTGCCTGGGCTGGTCTTGAACCTTCGGGCTCAGGCAGTCCATTCGCCTCGGCCTCCCAAAGTGCTAGGATTACAGGCTGAGCCACCGAGCCTGGCCTTTTCTTTTTTAAAAAAGATATCTCAGTAAGTGGGTGTGTTGAGGCAGTAAAGAAAGGAATGGGTACATAAGAGAAATAAATGTAATACATATAAGAGACTCTTGTGTCTGAAATAGTTCCATAGATAGATAGCTAGGGTTTCAGAATTTATAGTCCAAGGGCAAAGAGGAAAACAAAAAGAAAAATTATTTCTTTTTATCTAAAAATGTAAAGTTCTTAAAATTTTGGTTCACGGAGTTCTCTGAGTAGCAGGCAGAGGCACTTGGCTTTCTCAGAAAAATGCACACCATCTTGCATATAATTTTAGGGAGTTTATTAAAAATCCCGGGTCTAACATAAAATCAACTTCCCTTCCTCTGTCAGGGATGATGTGAAGATTGGTATAAACCATCCTAAAGAATATTTACAAAGTAAATTTAAAAATTGTTGAAGCTGAAATGATTGCAAGTTAAATGATACATTTGGAATTAGTTCACAAGAATACAGTGTGTGTATTGGACAGTGGGCTGGGGAGTGAAGGATAGGGATGTAACAAGATTGCCCCTGAGTTGATGGTTGTTGAAGCCAGATGGTACTTGTGGATTCACTGTGCTGTTTTCTATAATTATTTCAAGATCTAACACTTTTATTTATTCATCTTTTTTAGATACTCTCCTAACTTACTGGAATAAGGTATCTCCTCAGGAGCTCATAAACATTCTTGTACTTCTAGAGTAAGTTATTTTAATTTATGTTTATAAACCCTTTGTTTGGGGGAACTTAACTGTTACCTTTTTTTCTGTTTTCCACAGCTTATTTGGTGATAAAGCAGGAAATGTTTAATTACTTTGATAATGTAGAGGCTGACATACAGGTTCTTGACCCATAGATAGAAGAAAAATGTGGAGATGGAATACTTGAGATAGTACAGAAAACTCTAGCTAATAATAGCAGAAGTCTTTCTGTGATCTGGAAATTAGAAGTGGTATCAGCTGTCCTACATCATTCCTTTGAAACATATGCTGGATTAATGAGGCAGCTTCAATGATTGGAATTTATAATTTGAACTTTTATGTAGAGCTGAGTAATTCTACCCATGTCAGAAATGTGTGTGTGTGTGTGTGTACATTGAGAGCTATTTTCTCATCATTATTGAGAGCTAAAAGAAAAATCAGACATAAAATGAAATGCAAGAATTTTTTACATAAATAGTACACATAAATGATGTGTATGTCCATGTCTGCCAAAACACAAAGAGGATCATCAGTGAACAACCACTTGATCAATGTCTTTCAAAATTTTGCATACAATTTTGCAGAAAATGTCAGCTAGACAGCAGTTAAGATTTTTTTTAACTACTGTAATTATACTGACATATTTACTAGGGAAAATATCTGATGTTGGAGGTTTGCTTCAAAATAAGAGGGGAGGTAGAGTGAGTGGAGGGATATTGGAACCAGTTCAGGTTTGGGGTTAAATAAGAATGACCATGATTTTGATGAGTATGTGGAAGTCCAGTGTGCTATCCTCCTTACTTTCATACATGTTTGAATATTTTATAATAGAACGTATTTTAATACCATTATTAAAATGTAGCAAATGTCCCATTTTTTAGTGCCTAAGAACCTTTTTAGGATACTAATGACTATGCTAGAGACCTTTGCTATATTCTAGAGCATAAGAGATGATTTGCATTGATTGACAGGCTTTTATTGTTAACCTGCCATTGAAATTGTGTATTCAGACATGAGGATTTTGGTGCTGATGTGATTGTAGCAAGTATATGTAGAAAGATAGAATTTGGCAAGCCCATAAGTAATCATCTGTGTATTTATTTCTATATGCCAAAATACATGTTATTGTAATTTATTTAGATAGGCTGTTCTTTGTAACTTGCGACTTTTGAAATATTATTTGTTAAGTTGTAGAGGATTGTAATATATTACTAACATGCTATTGTTTTTCTTTCTAGAGTATGTTTGTTTCACTTTAGATATATGGGGAAAAGAAACATAGCAAGGTAATTTCCATGGCACTGCAATATCCATTTTTTCCTTCTCTTCCAACAGAGAGAAATTTTAGACATGTCATATACAATACAGATTATTGATTTTGAGTCAACATTGAGACACCATGATTTAGTTAACATGTCCCAACTCAAAATTTAAACTAATATGAACTGATACATTTTTACATTTTCCAAGGTGTAGTAAAATGATATGCAGAGTTTCTGCCTTGTGAGATCTCCCTAAACTTAGGGCAGATGCTTATCTTTCCTAAAGAACTTAAGGGGTTAGATCCAGGGGAAGGCAGAACATCATAAAAGTGAGGACAACTGTCAGGTCTGTAAACTCTTTTCAAATTCATTGATTATATTTTTATAATATAAAGCTATTTTTTCTACAGCCTTATCAATACCTCAATTACTAAGAGAAATAGAACTCTCCAAGAGTAATTGGGACATAAGTTATATATTATTGATTTCCTCTTTTTCGCTGTTTAAATCCTAGTGAAATATTTTAATATTTTTAAGATACACTAAAACTTCAATTTACAGTGACACCTCTTTTTTTTTTTGAGTTGGAGTCTCACTCTGTCGCCCAGACTGGAGTGCAGTGGCCACTCCCGGCCACCGCAGTCTCGACCTGCTGGGCTCCGGCAATCCTTCCGCCTCAGCCTTCCAAGTAGCCAGAATTACAGGCATGTGCTACCACGCCCGACTGATTGTTTGATTATTGTAGAGATGAGGTCTCGCTGCCCAGGCGGGTCTTGAACCCGCGGGCTCAGGCAATCCACTCACCTCAGCCTCCCAAAGGCGCGGGATTACAGGCTGAGCCACCGAACCCAGCTGGACACCTCTTTTAATCTAAGTAGTAGATCATAGAATATTGAGTATGTAAATGTGGAATATTGAGTATGTAAATGTGGAAACATAATTATTTTTTAGTTAAAAAATAATCCAACATTGAGATATATGATTAAAGCACTCCAGTTCCTGACTTTAAAATTTATTTTAGGGTGCATGATGCCTGGCTGTCAAAACACTTCGGAATAGATCGAAAGTCACAAACCATGCCAGCTCTTCGAAACAGATCAGGAGTAATGCAGGCCCGACTTCAGCATCTTAGTAGCCTGGAAAGTTCATTTACACTCAACCACAGTAAGTGAAAATGTGTGTGGGGTACCCATTTGAAACAGTCATGTACTGCTATTTAACCTTAAAGAAGTCCTGGTTTAAATGATAAAAACTTGAAGTAATAGATACCCTAGATACTGTGACTTGATCATTACACATTCTGTCCATGTAACAAAATATCACATGTACCCCATAAATATGTACAAAAAAAGAAGTCCTAGTTTAAATCACCATTATGATTGGAAATGATTTCCTATACATAGATGTATTTTCATATCTCTGCTATGTTTACTATTTATATGCAATCAATTTTATCATACATGACTATAAAAATGATAAAATATGCATGTTTTTAAAGCAATTTTAGGTAATGGTATTATTTCCTTAGTATTAAATTTTTCCCATAGAATTTCTGTTTTCATTATGTTTTTGTACTGGATATTCTTTATTCCTGTTAAACTTTAATGTAAATATTGCATCTTAATATAATAGTATGTATATTTGATTAGAGTTACTATTGATTATTTAATGATTAGGGAATGACACTGAGTTGACTGAGGAAATCAACAAACTCTAAATACTATTTTGTCAAAGCTATATTTCAGACAGGTAGAAGTATTGACAGGGTAGATAGAACAGAAATCTTACCCAGCTGGGGAAGCTAGAGAGTATATAAATGGAAGATATCCTATGAAAATCAAATATTAATAAAAACTCAGAGTGAAAAAATTTTGTAGCCAGGTGTGGTGGTGCGTGCTTGTAGTTTCAGTTACTCAGGAGGCTGAGGTGGGAGGATTGCTTGAAACCAGGAGTTCGAGGTTGTGGTGAGCCATGATCATGCCACTGCACTCTAGTCTGGGCGACAGAGTGAAACCCTGACTCAAAAAAAAGTAGTAGAAAAATTGTTGTTTCTACACAGTCCTCAAGAGGTTGCAGAAAAGGGAGCCAACAAAACTGGCTTTGTAGTAAGGCCTAGTAGTAAAAACTAATGTCTTGAGCAGATAGACCCTAAGCTAATAGACTCAGACCTTTAAATGTGCACGTTTTAAAACCTTCACCTTCTTATAACAATATAATGAACCTACTTCCTTAATTTGCTCAGATACCTTGTTTTCCTTTTGATTTAGAAACAAGTCTCATATCATTGGCATAATAGAAAACGTCTGACCATAGGGCACCACTGTATGTTTGCAGCTGAATTTCTATGGGTTTCTCATTTTTACCCGCATAATTAGTGGCCTGGCCTAGAATGCCTCCCATGTTGTTTCTTAGTGACATCACCATAGTTCATCACTGAAAGCTTGCCTCCCAAGAAGTGGGCACCTAATTATGTGCTGCAGAGCTGTTGATACAGAGCTGTAGTGAAAATTAATGGAATTGACAAACCCAGACTGTATTTGATTAAGGAATCAACACAGCAAGGTATCGTGAGCCTCCCTTCTTGTTTGCCACTCTCTGAGCCTTTGGGGAGGAAATTATCCAACACCATCATATATGTCTCTGTGTTGGGCAAAGGCTAATTTCCTTTTTCATTCTAGGTTCTGCCACAACTGAAGCAGATATTTTCCACCAGGCACTTCTTGAAGGCAATACTGCTACTGAAGTTTCCCTAACAGTACTAGACACCATATCATTTTTCACCCAGTGCTTCAAGGTAAAAATGAAGAATTACATCACTGCAAAGAAAATAATATATAAAAACTAACTAGTCAGATGCAAAATATTGTAGTGAAAAGCTGACACGAGCAAGCAGGAAACATAGAGGGCGAATCTAGTTTGGCTACTCTGTGACCTTGGGAAGTCACCGAGACTGACTTATGTCATCCATAACTTGAGGGTATTAGACTAATGTATTCTTACGCTCCCTTCTACATCTTAAATTATATTGTTTTATTTTCATTTTTTAAAAAAACAACTTTCTTCTTTTGTTAAATATTTTATTAAATAAATGAAATAACTTTCATTAAAAGAGCCAGTTGTTTTTAGGCCAAATTATGATTGGATCCATTTGCCCAAATACTCATTGTGATGAGCTGTCCTGTCAGGATAGAGGATGTCCAGGAAGGTTGGCTGGCTTCCCTAGCCAGGCACTTAGTGTTTTTTCTCAGTTGTTTGCCACTCAGTGCAATTTGTCATTACTATGGTATAAAAAAGAAAGTAAAAGCAGTTATTTTGCAGAATTGTTGAAGAGGTAAAATAGCATAATGGATGTGAGAGTGCTTTGAAAAGTAAAAACTATGTGACTGTAATGTAAAGTAGCATAAGTGGGAGAATTCAAAGGTGAAAAATCTTGCTCGCTTTCATTTTTTTTTCTTCCCTTTTCTTAAAGTAATTTAGTTGATTGCTTCTGCCCTTCAGATTTATTATGGAAACCTGGCCTGTGCTTTTCAAAGAGGTTTATAAAGGAAAATTGAATTAGATACTAGGACGAAATAGCTGGCATAATCTTTTTAAGAAGTGGGCTTCATGAAGTATTAAGTTTGTCGTGCATTAAAATGTAACACAAATCCATTTTTCTTTTCTTTTAAAGATGTGGGGTACAAGTCAGGATTAGGTCTATAAGTGGTCATTGTACAGGTGAAATTTGGGCCTCCCATTGGTCCTCACATTGCCTGGTTTAGGATCAGGTACCCTTATTGATGTTATGTGTCCCACCCCCCACTTTCTTGCCTGGCAGTGTCCTGCTACTGCCAATCCCTTTCTTGTAGTATTATGATAAATGTTCAGGGTCCACTTATGAGTGAGAATATGTGGTATTCAGTGCTTTGTTTCTGAAATAGATCACTGAGTATGATAGACAATTCCATTTTTCACTGTGCCAATAGATAAGAAGGGTATTTGGTCTCATTACTTGCATTGTATTCCTTCTTCCTATTCTGATACTTTTGTTTTTGTTGTTGTCTTTTTTTTTCTTTTTCTTTTTGAGTTGGAGTCACACCCTGTTGCCCAGGCTAGAGTGCAGTGGCATGATCATGGCTACCACAGCCTCGATGTGCTGGGCTCAGGCAGTTCTTCTGCCTCAGCCTTCCAAGTAGCTGAGACTACAGGCACACATCACCATGCCCAGCTTATTTTTTTATTTATTGTAGACACGAGGACTCACCATGTCGCCCAGACTGGTCTCAAACTCCTAACTCAGGTAGTCCTCTTACCTCGGCCTCCCTAAGTGCTGGGATTACAGGTGTGAGCCCCCACACCGGGCCAATACTTCTTTATTTAACATTTATGTATCTCTTGGTAGTTACCAGGCACTATCCTAAGTGCTTCACTGTCTATTTCTTTTCTTTTTTTCTTTTTTGAGTCAAGATCTCACTGTGTCACCCAGGCTGCAGGCAGTGGCATGATTTCTGCTCACTGCTGCTTCTACATTCTGTGCTCTGATGATCCTCCCACCTCAGCCTCCCAATTAGCTGGAACTATAGGCACATGCCCCCACACCCGGCTAATTTTTTTTATTTTTTGTGGAGACGAAATATCACTATGTTACTCAGGCTGATTTTGAATTCCTGGGCTCAAGCAATCCTCCCACCTCGGCCTTCCAAGGTGATGTGAGCCACTGCACTCAACCTAACTTACTTTTTCATTGTGAGGCTGGGGGTAATACAGGGGAGTGACTGTAGATAGGTATGGGTATCCTTTTGAGGCAATGGAAATGTTCTTTTCTTAAATTGGATTGTGATGATCACCCAACTCTCTTGCCAAATTTACTAAAAGTAATTGAATTGTATACTTGAAACCAGTAACTTTTATGGCATGTAAATTATATCTTAATAAACTTAAAAATACAAATATGAACTCACTTTTAATCCTCATAATAGCCGTATTATGTAAATACTGTTATTATTTCTTTTTTAAAATAAGGAAACTAAGGTTCATGGGAAGTTAATGTCACATGCTTGGGCAGTGGCAGAATCAGGATTCAGATCTAGGCCAGTTTTCATGAGAGTCCATGATTCTAAGCACTATACCTTGCTTGGAAGTAGACTACAAAGAGTGCCAGAAAAATCAAATACCATTCAGAGATTCTGGCTGCCGATGCAACCATTAGCTCTGTTACAGTTTTGCCTATTGTTTTGTTGTGTTTGGGGGTTTTGTTGCTGCTTTTGGCCAAGTTGTAACTTGCTGATTAAGTTTTTGAGGGATGGCAGGATAAAGCTGGAGAAGTTAACCAATGCTGTTCTTAAAACAAGGTTCACAAACTCATAGCTATTTCTCTACAGCTTGCTGTTTCTTTTATGTGACATTACAAGGGGCATTTAAACAATTGACATAGTCTGCTCAATTGTGATACCTGCTATTATGACTAGTCATAAAGGGTTTAATTTGTCACTAGTGGCTAAGCATATACTAAACATACTTTTAAAAGTAAATTAGATAATAAACTTTTTAAATTGGTATTTTCCTTAATTCTTATATTACATGCAACATTTAGTCTCCCTCAGAGAAATACAAAGACTGATTGCCTTGTATTCATTTTTAATCTACTGATTTCTTAATTGAGAAGCAATATAGTATAGGTTAATAGAAACTAGTCAACCTATACTAGTTCTGTATTTTGCTGTGTTGCATTGGAAAAATACCTTTTCCTTCCTGTATAAAATGCTGAACTTATGTATTCTAGATGTAGTTTATGTAGTATTTTGACATTTCCAAGTTAAAATAGGGCACGAATATTTTAAAATTACATTTAAGAACCTTTTATTTTTCCAAAATTTCCAACCAGTGGTTTTATAAACAGGTATTGAAAACATCAGTTCTCTCATTCTTAGAGGGCCATTAACTGCATATTTCTGCAAACCATTTTTTTTTGTAGAGCCAACTTTTAAATAATGATGGCCACAACCCATTAATGAAAAAAGTATTTGATATTCATCTTGCTTTTCTTAAAAATGGACAATCTGAAGTGTCACTGAAACATGTATTTGCCTCACTGAGAGCTTTCATCAGTAAGGTAAGGACAGAATTTTTGGAGCTTCTCTCTGCTGCACAAAGGAAAGAGGGCCATTGTGGTGACATGGGTGACATTAGCTTGTGATGCCATTAAGTACAATGTTGTTAAGTATTGCCTTTGTAACTAGAAATGCAGAACAACAAAATACATACAGAAGACCTGGCCAGGAGTCTTCTCAAATCAGAAACTGCTTTTTATTCCCCTCCATTATACCCTCTGCTTTTCAGTTAGGTGCCTTTGAAGAGTATCATTTTGAAATTACTAATTTTGCTAGTTTTTCTTCTATTTTGCTTTTTTTAAATGTATTACTATGTTGGAGGTATATAAGCCATTATTGCACTCATGTGTAAGCATTTTGAAAGCAGAGTCTAGCTTTTGTAACCCCACGGTCTTGTATAATAGCTTACAAGTGGTAGGCACTCGGTACACGTTCAAATGGATCAATTCTTCATTTCAATGCTAGTTGTATCTGAGGGCCCTAAATGTGCAGGGCACTTATCCTATCTAAACAGTAACTTCAAACTTGGCTTTTAGGAAGGATATGACTGAAACAGACAGCAAAAACTGGTCTGTTTTCCATGGCTTTTAAACTTAAGAATACACATAATAAGCCAAGGTAGAGTTAATGCTGTGGAAAAGCACAGTCCAGGTCTTCCACTTTGGTGTGTATAACTCCAACAAGACAAAGAAATTCAATTATTTATAAAGTAGGATGGCTAAGCATGAAAAACTTTTTTGATTATCATTATTCATATGGCAGCTAATCGTATTTAATTGACATAGAAATTAGGTGGATTCAAAGCTTGCTGCTTTTTCTTACTATTCTTCAATACAAATTATAAACAAAGAAATCTATGGAAAACCGAGGCCAACACAAGCACATTACAAGAAATTAAGGAAAAGAGATTCAGATATAATTCATTTAGCAGTTATGGGATACCTACTTACTAGATACAATTGCTAAAGGCTTAGTGTCCAGTAGAGGGAAGCACACACATAAAGATACACATGCCTACACACATACACATAAATACAGTATCATGAGGAGGAAAGAAGTCTGTACAGAAAACTGGGAATGGGCAGGAGAAAGAGGAGAAATGCTTTAATTTAGCAAAAGTTTCTTTGTAGCGGTAGAGCTAGGATTTAGTATGATTCAGCAAGAGATGAGACTAAAGATGTGAGTGAGGACCAGATCATGTGTCCTTGTCTTAAGGACTAAACTTCATCTTCTTAGGCATCAAGTAGCCATGAGCAGGGTTCGATTTATATTAAGAGAGAATTGGTGCAGGCAGGGAAAAAAACTCTAAGTGGTGTGAAAGATGGATTGGTGGTGGTACCAAAGGCAGTACAAAAACTAGTTGCAATAGGCTAGATAAGAAATGAGGGCCAGAACTAAGTCAGTGAAAGTGGATGGTCAAAGGCAGATAAAATGTGTTCAACAGATAGAATTTATAGGATTTGGTCATCAATCCACTGATAATATAGTGGGACGAGTGGTAACTGATGTGAAATACAGGGAAAAGACTACATGTGTGGTTAAAAGTTAATAATTCTGTTTTGTAGACCGGTTGATTTTTTAAAATGAAGACAGGCTCTTGCTATGTTTCCCAGACTGATCTCAAACTCTTAGCTTCAAGTGATCCTCCCATCTTGGTCTCCCAAAATGCTGGGATTACAGGTGTGAGCCACTGCACCTGGCCAGACCTATTGATTTTTTTTTGTCTTAGTTTTTTTATTTAAATTAATTTATTGCTCACCACCAGCCATTTTTCTGGAGCTTCTCCATTTTTGAGTATTTTGTTTTGGTACATAGTATACGGCCCCCCCCCCGCAATTTGGCCAGATCTTATCATTTAATAATTTTGTTTCTATCCTACCTACCTCCCAAAAGACTAGCAAAGTGCTATTTGCTCAAGTTCTGTCATATTTGAAAATATCTTCACATTGCTCTTTTACTTAAATAACAACTTGGCCCATTGTTAGATCCTTAAGTCTTTTATCCCCCACAATGTTTATAGACATAGTTCCCTTATCTAGTATAGAAATTAGAGATTCCTTTCTCTTTTGACCTATTGAATTTCAGATACCTATGGGACATTTAGTTATGCGGATCTCTGCTCTGAAGAGGGATCTGGATTGGAGAGCCAGACTTGGAGTCATTCTCCAGTCATCTGTACTCTATTTATTGAGCACCCTTTCTGTATCAAGGGCTGTACTAGGTCCTGAAGATACAATAAGGTACAATGGTGGAATACAAAAGAAACATACTCTTTGCCCTTATGAAGCTTTCAGTCTTGGTGGAGGCAGGGTACACCATAAGTAAATAAGTAAGTAAATAAATAAATAAATAAATAATTAGTAATTATGGTAAGTTCTAAGACGGAAACCAACAGGATACTGAGACACAGTATAATGATTTCTGGACGATACCTTATTTCAGATAGGTGTGTCACTTTTAAAGTGAAATAGGCTGGACTTGATGGCTCATGCTGGTAATCCCAGCACTTTGGAAGGAGGAAGATCACTCGAGGTCAATAGTTTTAGACTCTCTGGGCAATATAACAAGACCCCCATCTCTACAAAATAAATAAATAAATAATAAAATGAGACCTGAAACAAGGAAATGGGCCAGCCACACGAAGACATATCAGGGAGAAGGACAAAAAAGAACATTCTAGGAAGAAGGATACACATATGCAAGGTCCTGAGTCGGAAAAGAGTTTGGAATATTCTGGAAACTAAAAGGCCAGTAGAGCCGGATCATAGTGAACGAGGGGAACAGCAGCATGTAAGTGGTAGTTGAAGTCATGAGAGTGGTTTGATTTCCCTGGAGAGTACATAAAGAAAGAACAAAAAGGTCAAGAACAGAATGTTGGAGAACAGCAACAAAGAAGTGGTTTGAAGAGGAATCTGTAAAGGAGATGAGAGACAGCAGTCACAGAGGTAAGAAGATAGACAGGAAGGAAGGATATGGAAGCCTAAGGAGGAAATAGTCCCAACATTGTCATGAGGTACAGAGTTAGCAAATAAACTAAAAGGGGAAAGGGGCCTATTAGAATTGGCAGTTAGGAGGTCACTGTTTATTTCGGCCATTACCCACTCAGAGAAGTGTGTGATGTGGGTAGAAAACTTATTTTTAGGGATTAACTACACTATAGTTATTCCCTCCCCTAAATGTTTATTTTTACACTAGAGTATTTTGTTCAGCAAGAGTTGGTTTAATCTGGTGAAACTCCTAATGAGATTTCCCAGCTGCCAATCAGAAAACATTTGTTGAGCATTCATTATCTGCACAGCATTGCACTTGGTATTAAGGTAAGATAAAGAAGGTAGAGTTCTAAAACATGGGTTTAAATTCAAAGTTCCCAAGAAATAATTTTGAATGGGTGGCCCTCTAGCTTCACACTTTCTGAGAAACATCTGTTGCATATCCTGAAGCGGCTTACTTCTTGCTTGCATAGACCTGTAAGTGTGGGAGATTGTAACAGGCTTATGTTATGTGCATAGTTTATCTTCCACAAAGCAGATTGAATGCATTTTCAAAGTAACAGGCCATTTGGCTGTTTTGAGAATTAGGTAGGTATTTTTGTACTCATTTTCTATGCCATAATGTATCTTTTTTTTTTTTTAATTGGAGTCTTACTCTGTTGTCCAGGCTGGAGTGCAGTGGCACACTCATGACCATTGCAGCCTCGACTTGCTGGGCTCAGGCGATCCTTCCACCTCAGCCTTCCAAATAGCTGGAACTACAGGCGCATGCAACCACACCTGGCTGATTTTTTTTATTTATTGTAGAGATGAGGTCCCACCAAGTTGCCCAGGCTGTTCTCTAACCCCTGGGCTCAGGCAATCCTCTCACCTTAGCCTCCCAAAATGCTGGGATTACAGGCATGAGCCACCGTGCCCTGCCTGCCATAATGTATCTTAATTAACACTGTTTATAAGTACAGAATGCACCTGTGTGTGCTTGTGTGTGTATATATCACCTATATTCCATTTTGTTAAAAGATGAACTTCACTTGCTGAACAGATTTCAGCTATAATTTTTCAGCACTTGGTAGTTCATTATATAAGGAACTATTTAAATATAAAGCAAAAGAGTAAGTAATGCATATTGCGCTTCCCATTTTCAAGACCCCATTTGAGACCCATCATTTAAGTCATTCATCAATATGTACTGAGAACATACCTAATTGTATGTTGTAGACTATCTTGATTGCTTTTCAGATCTGTGACATTTTTATTTAGTACCTTTACATGTTTGTAGTAAGTTGTATACTGACTGAAATTGTTCTGTTATTAACACATACTGGTCTTTATGTTAACTAGTTCAGACGCTCTTAACAGCAGAGCCCAGGCCAGGTGCAGTGGCTCACACCTGTAAACCCAGTGCTTTGGGAGGCTGAGGTGGGAGGATTGCTTGAGCCCAGGAGTTCGGGACCAGCCTGGGCAACATCGCAAGCCCTTGTAGCTACAAAAATTAAAAACAAAACAAAACAAAAATTAGTCACGCATCGCGGTGTGTGCCTGTAATCCCAGCTACTTGGAAGACTGAGTCGGAAGGATCACCTGAGCTCAGGAGGTTGAGGCTGCAGTGAGCCATGATTGTGCCACTGCACTTTAACCTGGGCAACAGAGTTAGACCCCAATTCAAAAAAAGAACCCACCTAATGTTGATTTTGTATCCTCAATGCATCCAGCCTAGTTTTAGTTGAAGATATACTAGGCACTTGCTATTTGACTAATTTTATGATTGGATTTTCAGATTCTTACTTGTTTTTCCCATTCTTTAGTTTCCGTCAGCCTTTTTCAAAGGAAGAGTGAACATGTGTGCTGCATTTTGTTATGAGGTTTTAAAGTGCTGCACCTCGAAGATTAGCTCAACCAGGAATGAAGCATCTGCACTCTTGTATCTTTTGATGAGAAACAACTTTGAGTATACCAAAAGGAAAACCTTTCTGAGGACACATCTGCAGGTCAGTGAACATCAAAGCTCTTCTCTTTCCAATATTTAACCTCTAGATAAAGATCTAGAGCTGCCACATCCAATACAATGTGGCTGTCCAGCACTTGATGTGTGTCTAGTCTGAATTGAGATGTGTTGAAAGTATAAAATACACATTGACTTTTGAAGACTAAGTATATACAAAAGTAAAGCTGTTTTATACTGATTACTTGTCAAAATGCTGTGTTGGATATCAAAATACTATGTTCTACTATATTAAAATAAATTTTACTTGTCTCTTTTTAATGCAGCTGTTAGATAATTTCAAATGAACGATGGGACTCACATCATATGTCCCACATCTCTGGGACAGAGCCTTTCTAGATCATAGGTGTTAAGAGCATAGGCTCTAGTTCAGATTCTGGGATTACTGCATACTGTGTGACCTGAAGCAAGTTACTTCCTTAGCCGCTCGGTGCCTCAGTTTCTCCAAGTGTAAAATAGGGATAAATATTAGTACCCAGGTCACAGAGTTTTTATGAGGAATCAGAGACATGATTAAATAACAAGCTTGTTGTATATGATATAGCAGGTAATACAGTATGTTTTTCCTATTCCAGCATGTCACTTAGTTAAAAAAATGAGAGAAGTCCCAGGTTTAGTGAACTTTGGAATCAGACCTACCTGGGCTTAAATCATAGCTCAGCTTCTTATTTGCTGTGTGACCCGAGGCAAGTTACTCAATGTGGCTGAATCTGTTTGCTTATTTGTAAAACGAGGCCGAGTATTTCATCTCGCAGGATTATCAGGAGGGTCAGAAATAAAGTGTGTGTAGTGCCTAACACAATGCCTAACATATAATAGCCACTTAGTACATGGCAGTTACTATTCCACATCTTTATGTTTTTGTGTTTATTTGATGAAACAGCTCTGAACTAAACCACAGTTGTGACTTTTTAGGTCAGTAGGCCTCACTGTAATATAGGAAATCCATGGTCCTATGTAATTCTTCACAGCCATGGTCTGTCCATTGGAGTTGTTTATTGGAAACAGGGTTATTAATGGGAAACCACCATAAGCAGCTTGTTTAAAAATATCATCAGTAATGTGAAAATCTAATAAGAATACTGTAGATGCCTTCTGTAAAAATCTGCTATACAATTCTTTTTTGCATACTAGAGCCAGCTAGCATTACACATTAGCTCATTTATTATTTGCTTTTATATGAGATGTCACTTGAAAACCCTCCTTCCTCCAAAGCATTGCTCAAATTTGTATGCCAGTATGTCTGAAATTCCCCCATTAAGATCCATTCTTGGGGTCAAAGCATCAGTTCTTTCAAGTCCATTATTCTAACACAGATGAATTAATAAATGCGATAAGTTAGAACAGTGTCTGGCACATAGTAAGTGCTCAATAAATAAATTATTATAATGATTGTGGTCTCTTGAATTCTCCTAACGACTCTATAAAGTAGGGATTGTTATCATCTCCATTTTACAAATGAGAAACATGAGACACAGAAAGGTTAAATAGCTTTCTCGAAGCCACATAGAAATTGATAAAGTCAGGATTTGAATCTAATGCCTGCACCCATAGCTACTATTATATCCTGCTTCCCAGGACCAGTGGTAAAGCATCCAGCCATGAACATCTTAGCATGAATCATTTTGGCATTCACCCAACAGAGCCTGAGAGATTAAAAAGTACCAGTATGCTTTGTGATGCACCCATACAAAGGAAAAAACAAAAAGTGCCATCAAAGGCCATTGCATACAGTGCTGTTGAAATAGGTAGGCCCTGGTCAAGAACAAAGAAAGCTGGCACACTAAAATGGATTCGTGAAAAGGAATGAGAACCCATCAAAGAAAAACATCTTTTATTACCAACTTGGCCCTAGCTACTACCTAGCAAGCATATTCAGAGTGGAGACCTGACCATCATGGCATCAGTTCAGTATTATGAAAATAGTTTTATATCTAGCCATGTTGTGAGTTTCGAAAAATTGTTTATATCTAACCAAGAAAAGTCCTAATAAAATTCAAAATTGAGACCTTCTTTGAAGTTGTTATTTCAGTAGAAGAATGTAAACCCCTCATGTATGAAGAAAATAGATTATGATGGCACTATGTAGAATCTTTAAAAGAGGCATTTTATACACTTGCTTATGTACTTACACAATGATGAGAATAAACAGCATTTGTTCAAAAACATTTGGAAAACAATGTTCACTTCTTCCCACAGATAATAATTGCTGTGAGCCAGCTGATAGCTGATGTAGCACTAAGCGGAGGATCAAGATTTCAGGAATCTTTATTCATTATCAATAATTTTGCAAATAGCGACAGACCTATGAAGGTATGTTCTCACTTCGAGTACTAAGTTAGAACCACCTACACTATCAGGGAAGTTTACACTCTTAAACTGTCATTGGATTCACAACTTTTGATAGCATAGTATATAGAGAATGTGAGCTTCATGAGTTATGGGCTTTGTCTTGTACACCACTATATCTCTAGAACCTAGAACACTGTCTAGTACATAGCAAATATTTAATATTAGTTGACTAGATGGACAAATATACTGTGTATACAAAGTTGTTATGGCAATTATAATCTGAATTTTTCTGGGCTTGATTACTAAACTTGCTCAGGAAATAGATCCTTTCTTTCTTAACAATTGTCACCATTTTTAATATTGGTTAATTAAGTACTGAGCTTGAAATTTCACAAAATCTCACTTCTTAGAATAACTAACAGCTGCCTGATCCATTGCCAACAGATGAGGAGTGGAACAGAAGGTATTTATTATTTCATGGTTTTGTGAGTTTTGAAAATCATCTGTTAACTAATTGTAGCTTGCCATAGATACTTACTGGCAAATCCAAGTCCCAGGCTGTTATTAAGCACCAGATTAGCTGAGGTCAAACCCATGATTCTGATCACCATTTCTCTTTCCTTCTTATATGCTTAAAATCTATAGCACTGTAACAATTCATGTGTTACTTCGTTTCATGGAGTGCAGGTTCTGATCTTCAGTGATGCATGCATACAGGGAAGAAGAATCATTTGCCAACAGAGTACTTTTCCTCCAGGAAGAATGAATCATCCCCATTCTTGGGAAAGATCATCTTCCAGCAAAATTTGACAATATCATATAAAATCTGAAAAAAATTAAAACTTGTAGTTACAGCATACTTGATATTTGGGATGTGTAGAATTTATGTACCAAAAAATATTCCCATAGGAATGTTGCTCACACTGGGGGGAAAAAAACAAAACAAAAAAAAAAACACTGAGTAATGCCAGCTGCTCTCAGGCTGGGAAAGTTTGCTTTTCAGCCAGTTCCACTGGTTCCCCAGGGGATCAGTATATGCTCCAGCTAATCCCATGAGCATAGAAACGATTTACACCATTTAGGCTCATACGCTTAGAGTTTATTTTACCAGTTGTTACTGTTCTTAATGCCACGTTATATAGGTAGGTTGGCAAGTTTTTCTAAGTAAATGGGGCTTGTGGTGACTCTCCTTGATAGGTAATCTTTTTATTTTCCTTGACTCATTTCTGAAATGATTTAGTTTCATTCTGTTAGGGCAGCCATGACCAACAAACCTATTACAACCTTCCCCCCAGTAAATGAGATCTCTGTTAACATCTAAGAAGGGACTTTGTGTATATAATTTTTATTTTTAAAGGTGTCAAGAAGGCAGTTTTTAGAAACAATTGCCTCCACATTTTCTTCCACATTTTCTTATATTCATAAGAAAATATAAGTTCCCTAACCCCTGTACCTGTCCATTCCTCATCGCTGAATTATACAGATAATTGTGATTACTGCATTGGGGGTTAAGAGGAAGTGATAGGACTTCTTTTAAGCAGTGGCAAGGGTAAAAAAGAAACTCTAAATTTGTGTTCTTGGGGCCAAAACCAACACTTTGAAAGGTTAATGATCTCTTCAAACTCTTTCGAGTGTTCTGTGCTTCATGGCCTCTTGTTTGTGTAAATAGAAGTTTTGCAGTATGGTGTTCACCTTGGTGTGTGTGGTAGTTGGTGGACGGAGCAGGTATGCTCATTGGCATGGGGCCAGACTGCCTGGGTGTAAATTCTGTCTCTACTGTTTACCAACTGTGAGACTTCAGCCAAGCTACTTAATTGCTCTGTGCCTCAGTTTTTCCATTGGTAGAATGTATTATAGTACCACTTAACTCATAGAATTGTTATAAAAATTAAAATATGGTCAGGCTTGGTGGCTCAGCCTGTAATCCCGTGCCTTTGGGAGGCTGAGGTGAGTGGATTGCCTGAGTCCGCAGGTTCGAGACCCGCCTGGGCAGCGAGACCTCATCTCTACAATAAATCAAAAAATCAGCCGGGCATGGTAGTGCATGCCTGTAATTCCAGTTACTTGGAAGGCTCAGGTGGAAGGATCGCCAGAGCCCAGCAGGTCGAGGCTGCGGTGGCCGGGAGCAGCCACTGCACTCCAGTCTGGGCGACAGAGTGAAACTCCAACTCAAAAAACAAACAAGCAAAAAGAAACAAACAAAAAAAATTAAAATATGTAAAGCATTGAGACCAGTGCCTAGTACATAGTAAGCTATCCATTTTTTAGTTACTGTTATAAGTAAACAAGCAATCATAGATCACTTGCATGGCTGTGGAATTCACAATGGAGGATCTGGGGTTCAAAGCCAAGTAGTCTGGCTCTAGAAGCCATGCTTGTATGTCCTGTGAATATACTGCTACCAAGCTTAGGGCCTTTGAGGCCTGGGCTAGTTATATATTTTAAAAGAAATTAATTTAGCTGGACACAGTGGCTCAAACCTCTAATCCCATCTACTCGGGAGGTTGAGGCAGGAGGATCACCTGAGCCCAGGGTTTTGAGGCTGCAGTAAGCTATGATCATGCCATTGTACTCCAGCCTGGGCTATAGAACAAGACCCCACTTTAATAACAAAATAAATAAATAAAAATAATTAATTTAAAACCCTTTAAGCATGCAACATGGAATACTAAGAACCATAACAAAAATTAAAAGTCGTATTATTTTCTCAGGGTTGAATGCGGAGCCTTCAAGTACATCGATATTTTGCTAAACATGTCTTGTTTCTTTGTCTTTGAAATTAGGCAACTGCTTTTCCTACAGAAGTCAAAGACTTGACCAAGAGAATTCGTACCGTTCTTATGGCCACTGCCCAAATGAAGGAGCATGAAAAAGACCCAGAAATGCTCATTGACCTTCAATATAGCTTAGCCAAGTCTTATGCAAGCACCCCAGAGCTCAGGAAAACCTGGCTTGATAGCATGGCCAAGATTCATATAAAAAATGGAGATTTTTCAGAGGTGATTACTTAAGGTTTTGTTCAACACAACCCTTCAAAACCCATTGGGGACCTTCTGACAGTTCTTTCTTTGTCATCCTTTTTCAGGCTGCGATGTGTTATGTCCATGTAGCAGCTCTGGTTGCAGAGTTTCTTCATCGAAAAAGTAAGATAGTTCTATTCTTAGAGATGGGGGGACTTCCAGTTTGCACAACATTTTTATCTTTGTAGCTTGCAACTATGAACGTGAAATAATTGAACTCTGAAAAATATGTTCACTTTCAACCTCATTCAGTGTTAAACCAAAGTTGTTATAAAGGAAGACCAGATTGTCCATTTTGCCTTCTGCCTTCATTAGAGATTACAAGAATAAATTAAATAGTACAGGACCAGGCCTGATACCCAATGTTTATTTTCCAAGACTGTGTCTCCCTGGACGACTGCCACAAATTAAATTCTTCTCAGGGTTCATGAGAAGCTCAGAATAATACAGATTACTTATTTTTCCCTCCTCTGCCTCAACATCACCAAATGCTCATAAACTGTCTTTACAGTCACTTTAGTGTGATGATACTTGGGTATTAAAAGGGAGTCATGCCTTTGAAGGGCATCAGCATTCAACAGCTCTAGTTCCTTATTCAGTAATCTGGCTGAAGGGTTCCCTTTCCAAAAACAGTGTTATTGACTATATGGACTACTGTAACCTACTCAAATAGTAAAACAGTTGAGTTAGATTTACAAATTGATTTGTGGTGAAGATTGCAATCAAGAAATCTCCCAGGCCGGGCTCAGTGGCTCATGTCTAAAATCCCAACGCTTTGGGAGGTTGAGGTGGAAAGATCACTTGAGGCCAGTGTGGGCAACATAGACCCTGTCTCTACAAAAAAAATTTGCCAATATATTTATTTATTTATTTAGCATCTGTATTCATAGAGATATTGGTATGTAATGACTTTGTCTGATATTGGTGCCAGGGCAATACTGGCATCATAGAATGAATTTGGATGTATTCTTAGTTTTTAAAAAGAAAAATTAAAGATGTGGGGTACACTTCAGGGTTAGATACATAAGTGGTCATCGTACAAGTAAAGTTTGGGCCTCCTTTAGATCTCCACTTTGCCTGGCTTGAGATTGCGTACACTTATTGATGTTGTGTGTGTGGTGTGTGTGTGTGTGTGTGTCCCGGCAGTGTCTCTCTACTGCCAATCTCTTTTTTACAGTATTATGACTTGGATGTATTTAGAATCTATAATACTCAGTGGTCTATCACAGAAACAAAGATTTGAGTACCACATATACTCACTAATAAGTGGAACCTATGCAATTTTTAAAAAAAATTAAGCGTGGGGGTACACACCTGTAATCCCAGCTATTAAGGAGGTTGAGGCAGGAGGATTGCTTGAGCCCAGGAGCTTGAGGCTGCAGTGAGCTCTGAGCACACCACTGCAATCAACCCTGAACAACAGAGCAAGAGCCTGTCTCTTAATTTAAAAAAAAGAAAGAAAGAAGAGAGAAGAAATCTTCCACTGTCTATCATAATATCTAAGCTACTTCCTTTAAGCTAGTCAAAAGAGTAACAATAGGGCAAAATGAAACCAACTTATGGGAATCCCATCACCCTGACTTTGACTATGAAAACTCAACCATTTTGTTTTTTTTTTTTAAATTTCAGAATTCCTACAATTAACTATATATCTTTCATTTCATATCTAAGGCTCAGTGTTTGATTGCCTCACATAACAACACACATGTGGAGAACCTTTTCTAAAAATATAAAATATAAAAATATAATAACATGATTAAAATGTAGGTTTATTTTACTTATATTTTAAATTAATACTCTGATACAGAAATCCTTTTGAACAATTCATGTGTTTGAAATTGGTATACTTTAATTTTCTTCTTTTAGTATACATATGTGGTTTTTAAACTGGAAAAAGATTAATTATCAAAATAAGGCCTCATTTGAGGGTTTTTTAAAGAAATCACTGGTATGCCTGTGAAATCACAGTATAAATACTGAAACTGCACACACGCAATTCCAAGTAAACTGACATATATGATAATCTTAAACACAGTACTAAATATGATCTTATGCATGTTTTCAGAGAAATTAGTTACTATTATCTCATCTTTTTTATTAGTAGAAATCTGAAAAAGGAATTTTATGTCAACTAAAACTTTGCCTTTTTAATTTTGAAAATAGTTAAAGATATTAAAACTATTTCTCTAGAATTTTTTGTTTTTGTTTTTTCCCCAAGTACAATGACCTTAAAACTAAGCAAAAATCAAGAATTATTTATCTTTATTATCAATCCTTAATGTTTAGAAATGTAATTTCTTGCTGTGGTTTTTTGGACATTAACACTATCCTAAATACCAAACTGTGATGTGTTTCAACAAATGGAAATAGCGTTTTTAATCTTATTTATATATTTATTAAAGTCAGGGTCTCTCACTCTGTCACCCGGCCTGGAGAGCAGTGGCATGATGACAGCTCACTGCAGCCTCTACCTCCTGGGCTGTGGCAATCTTTCTGCCCTAGCCTGCCAAGTAGCTGGGACTATAGGTAAGCACCACCATACCCGACTAATTTTTTTTTTTTTAGAGAGACAAGGTCTTGCTATGTTGTCCAGGCGAGTTTCGAATACCTAGACTCAAGAAATCCTCCTTCCTTGGCCTCTCAAATGCTGAGATTACAGACATGAGCCACTATGCTCAGCCAAAATAGTGTTTTTTTAACTAGTCATTTAAGTATTTCATAAAACTCTTGAGATTATTTTAAAAAATTATTCCACATAGATGTTAAAGAGCCCTTCACTGAAGAGGAGAAAAATGTTGTTTTGAATTTTAAACAAAAATAATGTTTAATTTAAGACATTTATTTATAGGTGTCATCTATTTTTAAACCTGGACAATTCTACTTGCTTAAACTAGAAAACCTTATTCTAAAATGATAGTATGACTGGGCAGGGTGGCTCATTTATGCCTGTAATCCAAGCACTTTGGGAAGATAAGACAGAAGGATGGCTTGAGTCCAGGAATTTGAGACCAGCCTAGTCAACATAACATAACCTCGTCTCTACAAAAAAATTAAAAAATTAGCTAGGGGTGGTGGCATGTGTCTGTAGTTTCAGTTACTTGTTAGACTGAGGTGGAAGGATCACCTATGCCCTGCGGGTTGAGGCTGCAGTGAGCCGTGATTGTGCCACTATAGTTCAACCTGGACTACAGGGTGAGAACCTGTCTCAAAAAATAATAAAATAGGTGGTTTCAAAAAGAAAAACTGCCTATTTTATTATTTTTTGAGACAGGTTCTCACCCTTGCCCATGGCAGGGGTACCACGAATCTTCCTTTTTCCTTCTCCTCTTCTTGCTAATAAACTGTTTTAAAACTTTAAAAAAATTAAATAAATATAAATAAATAAACCCAGTGGTAATAGTAAAATCCTCAGGCAATTTCCCCCTTCAATTATTCAAAGCACCTTTTTGGGGGGGGGGCAATTAGCTGATTAAACTATGATAGTTGTCCAGCGTAGACTACTAATTTAAAATACAAGTTAAAAACTTTATTTGTTAACCTGCTATCCAGTCTGAGAATGCCATAATCCACCAGCATTGGTGAACTTTTTAAATTTAGATAAGACCTGGCTATTTACAGAGTTTTAAAAAAAATACAAAAACATTTGAATGCAAAACTGAAACAAAAAGTTTAATTTACACTTCAGACCAACTTATTTAACAAAGATAATTGGGCAACTCTAGTACTCTTCATTTTCTATCAAGTGTCCTTGGGTATTGAAGACAAAAGGGAAGGGATGAGTTGGAGTAGATTTTAAACCCTGACACATATCCATTGCCAAAAATTTTGTTTTCTCAACTTCTTAAGCCATTTCTCTTGAAGTCCTTTATAAAACATATTTTAATCAAGATGGAACAAAATGCTACTTACCAGTGAACACATTAGAAGCAGATGTTATACTGTTTAGAGGGTTTTTTTGTTTGTTTATTTTTCAGCGATGAAGTCTCACTATGTTGCCCAGGCTGGTCTCCAATTCCTGAGGTCAAGTGATCCTCCCAAGGCCTTGGCCTCTCAAAGTGCTAAGATTTCAGGTGTGAGCCACCACTCCAGCCTTAGAGATTTTAAGGAAGGAAAAAAAAAAAAAAAAAACTTTGCCTACTGGATAGTTGCCTAGGCAGGCAAGGGTTTTTTTCCTGCCCTGCTGGGGGTAGCTACACCACACCAATGAGGGACCATTTCCAGATCCTTTTCTTGATTGTTTCAGGCACTAAAGTGACAGGAAAAGGGGAAGGAGGTATGCGGTTCTCCCTGCCCCCACTCCACCCAACCCTCACCCTCAAACTTAGCAGCCTGAGTGTACCAGAGAGAACTAAAGGATTATCACTTTCTTCCATTTATGAAAGTCACCTCAAAGTTGGTGATACTGGTTGTCAGTTATTCTTCCCCCTCTCCAAAAATACAAAAGAAAAAACAAGTCAGAATTTCCCTATTTTTATTTTGTTTGAGAACCTTTACATTTCTAGATCACATTCTCTGGAGGCTAGATTTATACTTACTTCTCTCTCATCCCCCTTTTTTTGAGAGAGGGCACAACAGTTTTCCCCAGGGAAGATAAGTCAAGTCTGCATTCTTCCATCACCAAATAGCATCCTGGGTTCAGCAAAGTTTCAGGTCTGCAGGGTTTCCTTATCAATCCAGAAAAAAGGAATTTCCTTTCCCTTAGAGTCTTTTTTTTTTTTTTTTTCATTCCTTATCGGGTAATGCTTCTGTTTCCCAAGTCTTTGTACCTTGGATCTGATTCCTCAAAGCTTTTTATTTCCCTGCTTTTTCCCAGTCACAGTCTTTTCCCTCCTTACCCTCCCCTCAGGTCTCTTACCTCTTATCCTTCTTCTGACTGGCAGTCAAATTTTATCAAGGACTGAACCTGCTATTCCATCCTCCAAACCCCTCCTTACTTTTTTCACAGAATATCTTGTATTCAAGGTTGTGGTCTCTCTCTGGAAAGTTTCTATCTTGCTTTCCCTAGGACAGCAGCCAGGAATACAGAAGCTGCAGCTGTGAAGGGCAAGGTCAAGAATTCAGGCCAAATACCAGAGAGATTGATAGCTGACTCTCTGGGACCACCTCATAGAAAGCTGCATAGGGCTACATGAGATCCCTCAAACAGTTGCCTCCTTCTGCTGGGTTATATACACTGGCTAGTTTTAGACTCGGCAACTTGTTTCATTTGAAAATCTTTTCATAACTAAAGGGAATCAATTTTTCCAAGCTATTTTAAAGACCCGAATAAACAAAAGGGTCCTGATATCATTGAATATTGATGGGTATTGATAACTTAAGCAAAAATGGGAAGGGATATAGTCTTCTCTAGGTAGTGATATGTCATCAGGCATAAGAATTAAGATGACACTACTTAGCAAGAATATTGAACTCTGAAGCTAAAAATCCACAATAATGGTCATCTCTCTATTTCTATCTCTATACCTATATCTATCTATGTATCTGTAAGTGACTGTAAACAATCAATTGAAATAACTCATTACCTTTGGACCAGTCACACAATAGTGGTCTTTATATTAGATGACGTGGACAAAACATTTCAAAAGTAGATATTTATGTCTTTGTTCCTGAGCTAAAACATAATTTGCCCTACTTCTACTTAAGATACATATCAAAAGACTCTCTGCCAAGATATTTTTAGCTTCATCTGATCTCAGACATAGGGGTATGTCTTTGTCCTCCCCTAAATCATAGAATTCCAGAAAATCCTACATTTAAGGCTAACTTAAAGTCATAATCTCTTATGAACAAACAGGAATTATTTTTCTAGTCATGGACCTAGCTGTCTAAGGCCTTTAGGGATTCTGTGATTAAGACTATATCCTTCATCTCTTCACGCAAGGCTTGGGGCCTCTTCTTTGCTGCCTAACTCTTAACTTCATAGTGTGATCAAGTGGACTGCTATTCAGGAGAAGGGATGTCTTCTAAATTTCAAAAAATTCTCTCAATGCACTACTAAACAGAGTATCCCATAGACCAGCTGCTAGTCTGAGAACTGTTTGTTACTTGTTTACAACAAGCCAAAAGAGTATTGTCCCGAATGTAAACCAACTGTGCCACTAAACACTCTGTTTAGCTTAGCTGACTTATTTTTTTAAATAGACTTTGTTGAAGAAGGAAATGATGAATCAATTTACATTCTGGTACAAGTTCTTTATCTTGTTGTGGCCCAGTACTTTGAACAGAACTCTCTAGATGTCTACAACAGGTCACTTTAGGCATGCTTATCTTAAGAGATGAAGCATGGTATGCTCTATTTTCAGTATCTTTTATTACCTAATTTATTTGAACAAAAATTGCCCTAAGATTCGGTGGATCAAAGTTAAGTATTACTTTCATTTCTGCCTTTCTTCCTTAATGGAAACCCACTGACTACTCCCATGTATTTCTCTTCTTGAAAGAGTACTTCAAAATAATCCCCTGTTCCCCTACAAGACTTTCATCTCTCTCTCAGAAGTGTGCTGCCTACTGGATAACTCATGTTCTATCAAGCATCTTACTCAGAAGATGTAAGTCTAATGATAGCTTTTGTTGAGACAAGAATTGTTGATGAAATCCAAGACCTGATGCATGAACTTTTTTCACTAGAATTCTGAAAAATGTCTTCAATATGAAGTCTGGCTTTCTTAAACCTTCTTTCTTCCTTCTCCAGCCTCTAACCCCGGGAAGATTACCAGATACTTAGTTGTGATAAAGGTCATTATTTCTAAGTATTGCTATTAGAGAGGTTGTAGGAGAATAGATTGCAACAGCTATTTGCTCCCTTTGTGAGCAGCCACTATCAAAAGGAAACTTTTTCACTGGCCAAAAGATTCTGTTATAAAGAGGCTGAATTTTTCCTGAACTCTAAAATGACCACCTACTTAGATAAGGGGAAAGACAGCCACAGGAGGAATGTTTGGACATGTCCCCCTGTCCAGATTCTTTAGAACAACCATGTGGCCTCTACATCTAGACTTGCTGAGCAGTAGTAATTTGGTCCACAATCCTACAGCAGCTGTTCTCAGCTTGAATTTATATCCTACTTCCCAGGGACCCAGCTGGCAGCAACTATTTTATTCTATCTTGGGAAAGCGAGTTTACTTATTGGTAGGCTTGTTTGGTGGTAATAATTAATTGAAGACTTCTTATCTGCTAGGCTCTGTTCTAAACACTTTACATTTCATTTCATTTTTATAAAGTAGCTACTATTATCCCCATTTTGCAGACGAGATAACTTTTTACAGGGAGGTAAACATTCTAAAATCATACAGTTAATGATAAAACCGAATCTATCAAATACCAAAAGCTGTCGTTCTTCCAACACTCCATCTTGTTTTCTCAAGGATGCTTCATCTCTGCCATCTGTTTTATTTCCTGCCTCTCTTACAAGTCCTAGGCCAGGTCTCCTCCAATAACTCACTTTCTTTCCCAAGCCTCAGTGAAATTAGGCACTAGACATGGTTACCAAAAATCATTCAGTGGTTACCTGAAAAGTGCCTGACCTCTCTTATTTAGATGATAAACCACAAACATGCACAGGATCAAAGTTTTAAGAAAAATTTTTAGATTGCACCAGAGGGACTAACTTTGCTGACCACTGAAGATGATGCATAAGATAATGAATAAGATGAAATTTATTTATAAGTAACTTGAGCTCACTTTTTGGGAAAAAGACTGATAAAATATGTAGTAGATGGAAACAATTTTTAAATTCTGTTTTTCTAACTGAAATTTGTACTTAGGACTTTGAGTCTTAGAAGAATATCTGTCTATTTAAAAGTAGCCAATCCCTGTAAGGCTCACTGTTATTTACCACTCTTTATAAATTGAATCCACTGCTTTTTATTCAAACAGAATTATTTCCTAATGGATGTTCAGCCTTCAAGAAAATTACTCCCAATATAGATGAAGAAGGAGCCATGAAAGAAGATGCTGGGATGATGGATGTCCATTATAGTGAAGTAAGATTCCAGGACGTACATTGCCATTATATACATTTTACTTGTTAAAATTTATTTATATTTAAAAAGATTACAGCTAACTTAATTTTGAAGGTAAATAAGAGTTAATGAACTTTAAGTATTAAAACTACCCAGAGCAAAGATGTCCCTGTTTTGAAAGTAGAGCCCTGTCTCTAGAACTATTCTTTTTGTTTAGTTTTAGAAATGCAGCATTTACCATTCTCACATCACCATCCCAGTAACCAGATCAACATGCTTTAGAAAAATCTCCAATACAAAATAGAGTTAACATTGTCCTTTACTTCAAGTAAGGCAAAACATATACTAAAGTATTTTTAAATGGGCCGGATGCAATGGCTCATGCCTATAATCCCAGCACTTTGGAAGGCCAAGGTGAGAAGATTGCTTGAGTCCAGGAGTTTGAGACCAGCCTAGGCAACATGGTGAGACCTCATCTCTACAAATAAATCAAAAAATTAGCTGGGCATGGTAGCACATACCTGTGGTCCTAGCTACTCAGGAGACTGAGGGGGAACGATTGCCTGAACCCAGGAGGTCAAAGCTGTGGTGAGTCAGGATCGTGCCACCAAACTCTAGCCTGGGCAACAGAGTGAGACCCCAACTCAAAAAAAAGCATTTTAAAATGGAAAATTTCTGCTCTAAACTTCATACGGATAGAAAACAGCTTCAGCTGTCAATCAGCCAACAACGATTTATTGAGCACTAAGAATGATTGCTCACTGACATGGGCAAGGCTCTGGACTTGGAGATATTATAAAATAATTAGATATGACTGGTCCCTGACCTCCAAGGACCTCCTAGAGAGATAATACACCCATATGAAGTGAAAAAACAATAAACAAAAACAAGACTTTTGAATAGTGTTGGAATAATACAGAAAATATATGACATGCAGAGTGAAAGGTGACAGATGCCTTTGAGTTGAGGTAGAACAGAGGAGGTATGATTAGAGGGGGATTTGAAGAATGAGGACACCCTGAAAGCATTCTAGCCATGAATAAGAATAGCAGGGACCGATGCTAAGAGGTAGGAAAGTGTAAAGTATGTTTGAGGCACAGTGAGTGGATCTTTTTGGCTAAACCAGTGGGTTCACATAATGAAGAATAGTAGTTGAGGCCAGATTTTGAAAAACTTTGAGTGTTGGGGCTTTATTCAGTAGAATGTTGAATTACTATCAACATTTTTGAACAGGATAATGACAATGAAAGCAGGCGAATTTGGTGATGATGTGGAAGATATACTGGAGGTAGAGGGACAGGAGCTGAAGGTACAGGCTAGAGAGAGGGCAGCCCTAATTGTCCAGGAGTGAGGCAGTTAATACTTAAACCAGGATAGTGAAAGATTCAGGAAACATGAGGTAAGGAAGAAGACTTGCTGGTCATGGGAGGGGCGGAGTCAAAGGTGACTCTAAGCTTTCAGGTTTGGATAGTAAGGAAAAGTCATGGATGGTTTTGCAGGGAAAATGATGAATTTCATTTTAGCTATGAGTTGATTTTTGAAGTGAAAGGCTATTGAAATGGAAATAACCATCAGCCCTTGAGAAATGCAGAACTGAATCTAAGGAGGGAGATGAGGGTTAGAAGTACACATCTGGAAGTCATATCCTTGTGAGAACCAAAGCTGGGTGAATGTAGGACATGATATAAGAAGTAAAAAACCAGAGAACCAAATACTGAACCATGGGGAAAGGTTCACAGTTAAAGAATGGGAACATGGGAAAAAAAACACGTAAAAGCGGAGAGTTTGAAGGGGTTGTAGTCACATCAAATTACATTTTTTTAAAAGTCGTGTTAAGAAACAAACAATCAGGTTAACGTTACAATAACACACTTTGTAAATACCTTATGAATTGATTTTTTAAATACAAGCAAATCTCACATTAACTCTGGTTTATTTAACTAAATTGATAATGCCTGGAAGCTTTACTATTTCTACATGAGTCTCTCACCCTATCAGTAAAATAAGGAGAAGAATACTATCCTGGTCACTTCACAATATATGTGAAAGCCATAAAGTGCTGCATTAATGTCCAGTTTTATCATTGACCTACTTGGCAGTGAGATTTCTTAAAGGCAAGTTGGTGTCCTTTTATCCTCAGAACCTAGAAGAGTAAGTATTTAAAACATGTTTGCTAAATGAGTTGATCATAAAAGAATCAATATGCCTAAATTTTAATTCTAACTTCTTTTTTTTTTTGCACCTTGTCACCTAGGCTGGAGTGCAGTGGCACACTCATGGCCACTACTTCCTCGACCCATTGGGCTCAGGTGATCCTTCTGCCTCAGCCTCCCAAGTAGCTAGAACCATAGGCGTGTACCACCACACCTGGCTACTTTTTTACAAATTTATTGTAGAGATGGAGGCTTTCCAATTTGCCCAGTCTGGTCTAAAACCCTGGCCTCAAGCAGTCCTCTCACCTCTGCCTCCCAAAGTTCTGAGATTACAGATGTGAGCCACTGCGCCCAACTCAAACTCCATTTTTGACTATAAAGTCTTGGGCAAATCAGTTCAGTTTTCTGAATCTTACTTAGACTTAGATGACTTCCCAGAGACCTCCAGTTTTTACATGCCAACAGCAGAAATATTCAGAGAATAAGTGGTTCAACACAGCTGAGATAAGATGAGAGATAAGTGGTTCAACACAACTGTGTGTACATCCTTGTCTTCCAAACAGCAGTTTTGATTTATTCATAGAAATGACTTTGAGCCTGACCCTTTTTTATACTTTCAAGGAGAGCCGTAACTTTTCTTACTAGTCAAGAACTATAGTCAGTTTTCTATGTAAACATATTTGTTGGAATTCTTTTGTGTTCTACAGTAATAATTTGTATATACTTTTATTTGATGTATACAAGTAGAATCATGTTCTACCAAGTGCCATTTTGTTTCAGTGTACATAATAAGGCTTTCTGCTCATGCCCTAGCCAATGGAAAACAAAAAACCTGACACTGATTTATAAGTTATATTGAAATAAAAAATGCAAACTGTTGTCCACTTAGTGCTTATATTTAAATATGTGAGTTAAACTCATAGCAGTAAAATCTAATTTGTTTCTAAAAATGTATTTCTGAGTTGACTTGCAAGTTTCTAAGGATATAATTAGCATATAATAAAATGCATGCATCTTATGTGGACAGTTTGATAAATTTTGACAATTATATACAGTCATATAACTATAACCAATCACCAGAAATAAATAGAGCATATCCAGTCCTATGGGAGAAGTTTCCTGGTGCCCATTTCCAGTCAATCTCCCTGCCCCCACCATTTTATTTCTATCACCATAGATTAAGTTTGATGTTATAAAAATGGAATCATTTAATATGTACCCTTTTGTATCTGACTTTTACTTAACTAATGTGTTTGCAATTCATCCATATTGTTGAGTATGTAAAAAAATGTGTTCTTTTTCAATACCAAGTATTCCACTGTTTTAATATCTTCATTTTTATTTATTTATTTATTTATTTTGAGTTGGAGTCTCACTCTGTTGCCCAGACTGGAATGCAGTGGCCACTCTCGGCCACTGCAGCCTCGACCTGCTGGGCTCCGGTGATCCTTCCGCCTCAGCCTTCCAAGTAGCCGGAATTACAGGCATGCGCTACCACGCCCGGCTGATTTTTTGATTTATTGTAGAGATGAGGTCTCACTGCCCCAGGCGGGTCTCAAACCCGCGGGCTCAGGCAATCCACTCACCTCAGCCTCCCAAAGGTGCGGGATTAAAGGCTGAGCCACCGAGCCCGGCTAATATCCTCATTTTTAAACCCATTCTTCTGTTGATGGATTTTGGATTGTTTCCAGTTTAGGGCTGTTATGAATAAGGCTGCTTTAAACATTCTGATCTATAACTTGTTGTTGACATATGCTTTCTTTCTCTTGGATAAATACCTAGGAGTGGCACTGCTGGATCCTAAGGAAGATATACAGAGGGTGCCAAAAAATGTATACTCATTTTAAGAAAGGAAAAAACTGTATTAAAATTGTAATACTCAATAAGATGAATACAAATCACGTTTGACTTCTGCAATTACAAGAGGTGCTTGAAGTGGTTACCGTGAGCTTCCAGACACTTCTGATTACTGTGAACATCTCTTAAAATGTGTATACATTTTTTTTGTACTCTCAGTATAGTTAACTTTATAAGAAATTGCCAAAGAGTTTCTCCAAATGAGTGAACTGTTTTATACTCTTGCCAGCGATGAATGAGAGTTTTAGTTGTTCTGCATCCTCACTAGCTTCTGATACTGCTAATCTTTATTTTTTTAATTTTAGGCATTCTGTTAAGACATGAATTAGTATCTTGTTGTAGATTTTATTTGCATCTCCCTAATGACTAATGATGTTTAGCACTTTTCATGTGCTTCTTGGCCTCTCATGTTTTCTTTGTGCAATGTTTGTCTTTTATCCTTTTTTTTTTTGAGTCAGAGTCTCACTGTTGCCCAGGCTGAAGTGCAGTGGCACGCTCACGGCCACCGCAGCCTCAACCTGCTGGACTCAGGCAATCCTTCCACCTCAGCCTTCCAAGTAACTGGAACTATAGGCGTGTGCCACCTTGCCTGACTAATTTTTTGATTTATTGTAGAGACAAGGTCTTGCCAAGTTGCCCAGACTGATCTCCAACCCCTGGGCTCAGGCAATCCTCTCGCCTCAGCCTTCCAAAGTGCTGGGATTGCAGGCGTGAGCCATCGCGTCTGGCCTCTTTTATCCATTTTTAGAAATCGCATTGTTTACTTTTTAAATGTTGTTTTGTAAGAGTTCTTTTTAGATATAAATCCTTTGTCAGATATATGTGCTATAAATATATTTATCTGCCTTTGGTTTGTCTATTCATTTTCTTAACTGAGTCACTGGTTGAGCAGAAGGTTTTGATGAAGTCCCTATGTACTTGTTCCTTCTATATCTGGTCCAAGAAATCTTTGCCTACCTCAAGATTGTGATGGTATTGTCCTATGTTTTCTTCTAGAAACGTTGTTCCTGAGTTTTGTTTAGGTCTATAACTTATCTAAAGTTCATTTGTAAGTATGGAATGAGATAAAAGTTAAGGTTCTTTTTTTTTGTAGAAGATATTTAGGCAGTTCACACCATTTGGGGAAAAACAAAATTGTCCTTTTGCCTCATTGAATTTACTTTGTCACCTTGGTCACAGCTTCGCTTATTCATACACGTGAAAGCTATTTCTGGACTCTCTTATTTGTACCATTGATCTGTTTGCTTATCTTTATGCCACTGTTATACTGTCTTGATTACTATAGCTTGGTAAGTCTTGAAATCAGGTAGCATTAGCCCTCTAACCTTATTCTTCTTTAAAGTTGTTTTGGCTGTCTACATCATTTGAATTTCTACATAACCTTTAGAATCATCTTTTTTATTTCCTCAAAATAACCTGTTGGGAGTTTTTGTTGTTGTTGTTTTGGTTTTTTTGTTTGTTTGTTTTTTTAGACTTTCATTAAATTTACATATAACCATATGGAGAATGGAGAGCTTAACAGTATTGAATCTTTCAATCAATGAACATTTATCTAGCTAATTTTTAATTTCTTTCAGAAATATTTTGTAGTTTTCAGGGCAGAAGTCTTTGGTTGGATTTATTGCTAGATACTTGATGTTTTGATGCTGTTGTAAATACTATTGCTTGCTTATTTTTCAATATATTGTTGTTAGTATATAGAAATATAATTATCTTTGATCTTTGTATGTTGACCTTATATTCTGCAAACTTACTAAATTCACTTATTAATTTTAGTAGTCTGTATATTTCTTAGGGTTTTCTACATACACAATCTTGCCATCTGCAGTTTTACTTTTTCCAATCTGTATGCCTTTTTGCTTTTTCTTGTCTTATTGCACTGACTAGAACCTCTGGCATAATGTTGAATAGAAGTTGTAAGGGAGCCACATTCTTGACTTGTTCCCAATCTTTGGAGAAAAGTATTCAACCTTAGGTTTTTAGTAGATACCCTTTATCAGATTGAGGAAAGTCTCTTCTATTTTGTTTCCTGGGTTCCTTTTTTAATATCATGAACAGGTGTTGAATTTTTAAATGCTTTTTTTTTCTGCATCTGTTAATGGAGATACAATTTTTTTCTTCTACTCCGTTTATGTGGTGGCATATTACACTGATTTTGTTTTTCTAATTGTAAAACAACTTTACATTCCCAGGATAAACCTTTCTAAGTTTGTAACTTATTTTTAATTCCCTCAAAGTTTGTCCTTTCCACAGTTGCTGGAAATTTTAATTTGGCTAGTAAATGTTAATATACAGATCTTTTTTCAAGTAGCAACATTTATTTATCACATGCTGTCTAGTACCACTATACTAGTTACTGAAGAAACCAATATAAGTAAGATGTTGCCCCTGCTCTCAAAGAGTCACAGCCTATTGGGAAAGTCAGATATGCAAACAATGTGTAAATAACATGCAAGTATCATGGTAAATATTTACTCAAAAAAATAGGTAGAGTAGGAAAAAAGGTGTCTGGTGTCTTGCCTACCCTATATTGATCAAGAGAAGGATTCTGGAAGAGGTGATACCTAAACTATTTTAAAGTGATTAACCAAGTGAAAGGTATTAAAGGGAAGGCTGCTATCCTGCCATGCTCACTAATTTTAGAACCAACAGTCAGGAAGGAAGCATTCTTTACCAAAATTGCATCATTTTAATAAACATCTAAGTCACTAATACAACAGCTTGAAAAAGTTGTCACAGTTTTTAAAGACCAATAATATGGGTAAATATCATTTTAATATAAAATAAAAATAATAGACATTTATAGACTTAGTGGAATTTACCTTGTTAGACATTCAGACATCCTCAATTTGGAAAAAAAAATATATTCGCTTTTATTTTAATGTTTTTGTTTTTAAGAGATGAGGTCTTACTGTGTTGCCCAGACTGGTCTTGAACTCCTGGGCTCAAGCAATCCTCTTGCCTCAGCTTCCCAAAGTGCTGGGATTATAGGTGTGAGCCACTGTGCCTGGCCTCTTTTTTTAAAGATACTCCTCATGGAGTTACCATTTGCAAGTATGGTTAACATCTTCATTATATGAATAAGCAAAATAGATATAATTTACTGTTGTCAACATCAATTTCATATTTTTAAGAATGTTTGAAATTTCAATTGCTTCAAATAATGGATTTAGAAAATATATTCACACAAGTTGCTCCTGTGCATTCCATTGAATTTAATAAGTGTACATTTCTATGGGTTGCATAGAAATTACATTCTATTTGCTCTTTATTAACTTGAAATGGCTCAAACTTCATTTGTCCAAAACTCTAAAACTATTTTTAATTCCTAATTGGATTTTCCTCTTAATGCAGGAAGTTCTGCTAGAGTTGCTAGAACAATGTGTGGATGGTTTATGGAAGGCAGAACGTTATGAAGTAATTTCTGAGATTTCTAAGTTGATCATTCCAATTTATGAGAAACGTCGTGAGTTTGAGGTAAGTAACTTAAACATTCTCATCATTGGTGTATATATTTTATTTTGGTCCTTTGTATTTTTTCTTAGAATATAGATTGTTAACTTAGTATATTATTTTGACACATTTGTCCAATTTGAAAGTTATAATCCTTAAAAATGCTGTTTAATCCTAAGATGTTTTAATGATCTCATCACAAAGAAATAGTTAATGGTTGAGGCAATGATAAATGTTAGATTTACTAATTACCTTGATTTGATCATTACACAATGTATACATGTATCGAAACATCACATTGCAACCCATAGAAATGTACACTTATTATGTGTTGATTAAAAATAAAGAAAAACTTTTTAAAATCCTACCTTATATTCACATGCATTCTCTAACTGAAATTAAGAGAAAAATATAAATTGAAATTTAAATTAGACCTGTAGTTTTCAAAATATTTCATCTGGCAACCTCCCCACTTCCTCTTAGGACAAAATAATCAGTGTTTTTCTTAAACCTTCACTTAAAAAAGCTTCAAATTTCCATGTTGCCCACTACTGTTCTGGGATGAGATGATTTAGGATCCAAGCTATTTTTAAAAAGACAATTTATTTTTAAGTCCAGTGTAGCAGGTAGTCTTTCATTATTTAAGAAATTCTTAAGAGTGGAAACACATAGATTTAATATCACTCAGGTGGTGCTCTAATCTCTGCTCCACTGGCTCTGATCAGACTCACTTTGTCTTCCCAGATCCTAGGTCTTCATCTCTTTGCCATACTTTTTGTATATACTAGTTTAGGGCATGCCTAGAAAATCATAGTGAACGTCAAGTGATAATAGTAATAAGCTAGAGTTAAATAATTGCATCTAGGTGATATAGATAGCAAAGTATAGACAAAATGAGACTTACCATTACCCTTTCTATCAAAGCATTGCATCCAAAGAACCTTTGTAACAGTTTCAAAATAAAAGCTCCATTTTCTGACTCTTAGGATGGAGCTCAGGCTATTAGAAACCCAGGGAGCATTTTGCTACTCAACCAACCAATACAGAAAAAAACAATGTATATATGTCTTCTCTAAACATTAAAAAATGGTATTTTCTATAGGGGAACTACTCCTATTTCCTTGTAGGAGTATAAGGGCCTGTATAAATCCCTTAGCATTCTGTATAGATGAAGTAATTATTTCTAGGACACTGATGTATAATTTTGAAATGTATCTCTATAATAGGGATTCCCAACCCCTGGGTACCAGTCTGTGGCCTTTTAGGAACTGAACCGCACAGGTGGAGGTGAGTGGCAGGCAAGCGGGGCTCTGCCTTCTGTGAGATCAACAGTGGCATTAGATTCTCATAGGAGTGCGAACCCTTTTGTGAGCTGCACATGCAAGGGATCTCGATTGGTTGCTCCTTATGAGAATCTAATGCCTGATGATCTGAGGTGGAGCTGAGGCAGTGATGAGGAGTGTCTGCAGTACAGATAAACATTAGCAGTGGGGTTTGACTGCACACCCCTCAACCCCATTCATGGAAAAATTGTGTTCCACAAAACCAGTTCCTGATGCCAAAAAGATTGGGGACAGCTGCTCTGTGGAATAGGCTGAAAAGTGTCAGATACGGCAGCCAAGGTAAGGAAGATTTCCCTCAAATTGAGCTCAACTGTAGGAGATAATATGTGAAAATTTTTAAAGGAAGCTTTTGTGTTTCTCTTTTTTGGGGGGTGGAATTCACATGATATACAGTCATTTTAAAATGTACAATTGAGTGGCATTTAAAGGTACACCTGCCACCTCTTTCTAGTTTTAAAACTTTTTAATCACCCCTAACACCCCACTCCCATTAAGTAATCACTCCCCACCCAATACCTATTTCTTAATAACTACTAATCTGCTTTCTGGATTTGCCTATTCTGGATACACCATTTAACAGAAATATAGATTGAGTATTCCTAATCCAAAATCCAAAATTCTCCAAAATATGAAACTTTTTGAGCACCGACATGATACTCAAAAGAAATGCTCATTGGAGCATTTTGGATTTCATATTTTCAAATGTTCAATCAGTAAGTATAATACAAATGTTCCAAAATCTAAAAAAATCCCAAATCTCAAACACATCTGGTCCCAAGCATTTTGAGTAGGGGACACTTAACCTGTAATATATTAATAATATGTGACCTTTTGTGTCTGACTTCTTTATATTTAGAGGGTTATCCAAGTTGGAGCATGTATCAGAACTTCATTCCTTTTTACGACTGAATAATATTTCATTGTATGGATATACTCACTTTGTTTATTCATTCATCCATTGATGGACATTGGGTTGTTTCCACCTTTTGCCTATTATGAATAGTGCTGTTGTAAACATTCGTGTGGTAATTCCTGTGTGGACATATAATTTCACTTCTCCTGAATATATACATAGGTGTGGAATTGCTGGGTCATATGATAATTCTAAGTTTAGCTTTTTGAAGACCTGCCAAGCTATCTTCTGCAGTGACTATACTATTTTGCATTCTTACTAGGGTTTCTAGTGAACTAGGGTACTAGGGTTTCTATTTTTCCATATTCTCACCAATATTTCTTGTTTTCTGCTTTATTTTGTTTTATTAAAACGATCCTAGTGAGTGTGAAGTGGTATCTCACTGTGGTTTTGGTTTGCATGTCCTTAATGGCAGTAATGTTGAACATCTTCTTGGGCTTGTTGGCCACTTTTCTATCTTCTTTAAAGAAATAAGTCCTTTTTTTTTTTTTTTTTTTTGAGACAGAGTCTGTTGCCCAGGCTGGAGTGTTGCCCAGACTGGAGTGCAGTGGCATGCTCATGGCTCACTGCAGCCTCAACCTCCTGGACTCAGGTGGTCCTTCCATCTAAACGTCCTGAGTAGCAGGGACTGAGTAGCATGTGTCACCACACCTGGCTAATTTTTGTACTTTTTGTAGAGATGAGGTCTCACTATGTTGCCCAGGCTGGTCTTGAACTCCTGGGCTCAAGTGATTCTCTCGTCTCAACCTCCCAAAGTGCTAGGATTACAGGCGTGAGCCACTGCGCTCAGCCCTTTGACCATTTTAAAAATCAGGTTGCTGCCGGGCTCGGTGGCTCAGCCTGTAATCCCGCGCCTTTGGGAGGCTGAGGTGAGTGGATTGCCTGAGCCCGCGGATTCGAGACCCGCCTGGGCAAGCGAGACCTCATCTCTACAATAAATCAAAAAATCAGCCAGGTGTGGTAGCGCACGCCTGTAATTCCGGCTACTCAGAAGGCTGAGGCAGAAGGATCGCCGGAGCCCAGCAGATGGAGGCTGCGGTGGCCGGGAGCGGCCACTGCACTCCAGTCTGGGCAACAGAGTGAGACTCCAACTCAAAAAAAAAAAAAAAAAAATCGGGTTGCTTGTCTTTTTGTTGTTGAGTGGTAAGAGTTCTTTATATATTCTGGGTGCTAAACACTTATCAGATTTGTGATTTGCAAATATTCTCTTCCAGTCTGTAGGTTGTCTTTCACATTCTTGATAGTGTTTTTTGCACAAGGTGCTCCATGTTTCTGGGTATGCAGAAAAATATATTCCTTGGAAACATCTGTGAACTTGCATAAAAACAGTCCTCATTGTGGCTTACACTATTACTTGTCTTTATATCTGCATTTTGTTTTCCTCTCCAAACATTTGTACACAGATTATTTATTTTTATAACTCTACTTAAGGGCTCAAGCAAAACATTTTGCTGCCCTTTCTGTTAAAATAATTCAGACTATATAGAAAATAATAGTCAATAACACAATATTTTGAAAGTATAAATTATCATTGAGATGTGTATCAAATGAATAATGCTATTAAGAAATATAGTGCTATTTGACCATTTTAAGTTATATTCTTTGACCTAAAGTTGTTGAGGACTTTTGTCTGATTGTTACAGGGGAGGAAAAGGGTGTGAGTAGCCCTACCAAAACCATTTTGGAAAGGAAATATTGATGCTTTTTTCTTGTACATTCATCTTGAAGACATTAAATAATTAACCAAGACAAAGCTGATTTATATTTTTTCATTTTTCAGAAACTTACTCAAGTTTATAGAACTCTTCATGGAGCTTACACAAAAATTCTGGAGGTTATGCACACAAAAAAAAGACTTTTAGGCACTTTCTTCAGAGTTGCCTTTTATGGCCAAGTAAGTATACTTTAGTTCACAAAGTTATTTTTCTTTTCAAACATTTACCTTTGAATTATTAGTTTACTATAGCAGCCATTACTGGCTCTAGGAGTCTGTCTAGATAGAGTACCTGTTACAATAGTAGGGAATCTCTTTTGTAAGTTTTAAGTTCATTTTATTTCTCATACCTAAATCCATTAGATCGGAATACATCTTACAAGGTTTGGATTTCTCAGTTTCATTTGTGTTAAGCTTCTTAAAGTATATATTAACTATCTAGTAGCTAAAACTTTCAAATAAAATCAGGTAGGTACACAGGGAAGAAGAAAAATCTTGTATGGCAATTTTCAGGCCAATAATATGTTGATATGACTGTGAATTTGAAAATGCTCATTTATTTGATGCTAAAAAGGTAACTACATACATGGGACTTTTGGTAATATTATTAATATTTATTTCAAATATATTATTCCTAGTTATTTAGTAGATTTTCTTTTGGTGTTGTGTTTGCTCAGACTATTTATAAATTATTATCTACTTACCTTCCTAATAGTCTTTTTTTGAAGAAGAAGATGGAAAAGAATACATCTATAAAGAGCCAAAGCTCACCGGCCTCTCAGAGATTTCCTTGAGACTTGTTAAACTTTATGGTGAAAAATTTGGTACTGAGAATGTAAAAATAATTCAGGATTCAGACAAGGTAACATATGCCCTGCACTTTGAAATAATCATGTGTTAGTTTCAGGTGTAGTACTTTGTTCCTTTCTTAGCCAATAGAAGAGAAGCATGGAAATAGAGCCTTCCAGATAATGAGAGAAAGGACAGGGGCTTCGTAGTAAGAGATACCAGGATTCAAATCTTCATTCTCTGCCACCTGCTAGCTGGGTGACCATAGAGAGGCTACCTAACTTCTCTGTGCTTCGTTTTTCTCATTAATGCAATGGAGATGATAATAATAGTACCTTTTTCATGAGGTTGTTGTGTGGATTAAATGAGTCAATATATAGAAAGTGATTAGTGTTCCTGGTACATAAAAACTATTCACTAATAATAATAATAGGCCAGGCATGGTGACTCACACCTATAATCCCAACACTTTGGGAGGCATAGGCAAGAGGATTACCCAAGCCCAGGGGTTTGAACCAACCAAGGCAACATGGGGAGACCTTGTATTTACAATAAATAAATAAATAAATTAGCTGGGTATGATGGCACGCACCTGTAGTCTCAACTACTCTGAAGACTGAGGCAGAAAGATCACTTGAGCCCAGTAGGTTGAGGCTGCAGTAGCCATGAGCATGCCACTGCACTCAGACTCAAAAAACAAAGACAAAATAATAATAACAGTAGCTAGCTAGCAAGCTCAATAAAGGTTGGCTATAATTGTAAATACTATTATACATCATGATTCTCTTACATACTTTATAATTAAAATCATCTTAGGGCATACATTTTATTCTAACATATTCTTAGTTTAGTAGTAGTGACTGTAGCTACATTTGCGATTAAGTAGGTTTAGGAGAGATGCCTTGAGACTTGCTCTAAAAGGTATCCAGTTTCCACTAGGCCCTTCCAAGGCAGGGTTAGAAAACTTATAGCAAGAGAGGTCCTTTCCTGTGAAATGCATAGTTCTCTATAGACAGGATTTGGGGAAAGCACAGTAGGAATGCCTACCTATCCTTAGTTGCTATGGGTGTACAGATAATTACCTCGACTATCTCCTGAGGTCTCTCTGGAGAAATCTAGCTTTGTATTAGGAAAGAAAAGAAGGTTAAGGGTTCTGGAGATAGGCTTGTAGATTTCTATGTGAGAACAAGTAGAATGAGCTTAAAGACGTGAAAAAAGATGCTAAGAAATTTTCTATCCCTTGTTTGTCTCCTTGCATGTGTGGAGAAAAAAAGGGCTACTGGGACTGTTTCTTAAAACTGAGGGCACAAGGAGATTTAGTTGGGATAATATTGACAAAGGATCCTGAGCACTGTCTGAAGTTACTGGAAGGACTGCTAGAGTGAGGCTTGAGCATCCACAGATTGAGTTCCAACAGGTGCAGTTCTGGAATTTACCTCCAGTAGCTTCTGAATCTGGCTTAGACTATTCATGACATAGTCCATAACTACAGCTATACTTTTATGTTACTGAGATAGAACCATTGTGCTTTCTTGTGGTTCCCTTCCTCCTTAGACTAGGATTAAAATAATGTAGTCAGGCAACCCCTTCAGGTCCCCTCCCACTGTGAGAGATTTTCTGTCCTCTCAATAAATCCTGCTTTCAAAAGAAATAATAAATGCAGTCAAGAGTACCCATTCTTACAGTGTCAAACACTGCTTGTAGATGTCCAAATTGGTGAGCTTTTCTATAGGATAATTAGGTAATATATGTCAAGATCTGTAAACCCATGTAAATCTTTAAACTAAGCAATTTCTTTCCTAGGAATTAATCCTAAGGGAAAAAATACACACAGTTTTAAGTACAAGGATGTTCATTATTTACAATAGCAAATGTTGAAAATTAGCCCACTTGTCTATTAATGAGAAAATTGTCCAGTAAATCATGTTTATCCATACAGCCATTAGAAGTCATGGTGCTGGGTGCAGTGGCTCATGCCTGGGTTCATGGCCCAGGCGGGAGTATCACTTGAGCCCAGGAGTTTGAGACCAGCCTGGGCAACAAAGCAAGATCCTGTTGCCACAAAAAAATAGAAAAATTAGCCAGACCTGATTGTGCACACCTGTAGTCCCAGCTACCCAGGAGGCTGAGGCAGGAAGATCGCTTGAGCACAGGAGTTTGAGTCTGCAGTGAGCTGTTGATTATGCCACTGCATTCCAACCTGGGTGACAGAGTGAAACCGTGTCTCAAAAAAAAACCCAGGCTGGGCAACTTGGCGAGACCTCATCCCTACAATAAATCCAAAAAAATTAGCTGAGCATGGTGGCTCATGCCTATAGTCCCAGCTTCTTGGGAGGCTGAGGCAAGAGGATCGCCTGAACTCAGCAAGTCGAGGCTGCAGTGGCCATGAGCGTGCCACTGCATGCCAGCCTGGGCAACAAAGGGAGACCCTGACTCAAAAAAAAAAAAAAAAAAGAGTCATGTCAATAACTATGATATGGAACTATAATAACTATTTTTATTGAATTGGAATGCACATCATACAAAGCTATTTTAATATATATTTTAAGGAGTCAGATTATAAAACAATGTTCAGTATGATCTCAATTTTGTAAATACTTATGCATAAAAATATTGGAAGGAAATATGAATAATGAGTCATTGCTGGGTGTTAAGATTATAGTAATTTTTAATGTCTTCCTATATTTCCATAGTCTTCAAATAGATTTCTATAACTTCTTTATAATCAGAAGTAAATGGTCCTTAAAAAAAGAACTAAGACATGCTTCAAGTGTGTATTCAATTGGAAACACAAGCATAACTTTCAATCTCAAAGGAGTTAGTAGATTACCTATGGCTCCTTTTCCCTTCCACTGAATTGAAAATAAAAAAAGCTTTTCTTATAGGTAAATGCCAAAGACCTTGATCCAAAATATGCTCATATACAAGTTACTTACGTGAAGCCCTACTTTGATGACAAAGAACTCACAGAAAGAAAGACCGAGTTTGAAAGAAATCATAATATCAGCAGATTTGTTTTTGAAGCTCCTTATACTTTATCAGGCAAAAAGCAAGGCTGTATAGAAGAACAGTGCAAACGCCGTACAATCTTGACTAGTAAGTAAAACTCTGCATGTTAACTTCTTATTTGTCTTGGTCCTTTTTGATAACCACAAGTAGCAGCTGGCCAGCAGGAACATTTAACTGAAATTTTAGTCATTCATTGTTCTGCTGTTCAGTTACAAGTTTGCACAAACATGTCCATGTGATAAACCATTGTTTTCCCATATGTCATTCATGATTGCTCAGAGGTGTCTCATAAAGAGAATTACCCTGTCACTACTAAAGTATTACATGGGACCCTAAGGCACATCTTCTAGAGAAAGCATGAGGAGAATTGAGCACAGTAGATTTTTTTTCTTTAATTTGGCTATTTGAACCAATTATTTTTTTAAACACAGTAAATCTTTACATTTTAACAGCTTCAAACTCGTTTCCCTACGTGAAGAAGAGAATTCCCATAAGCTGTGAACAGCAGATTAATTTAAAACCAATTGATGTTGCTACTGATGAGATAAAAGATAAGACTGCAGAGCTACAAAAGCTTTGCTCCTCTGCTGACGTGGACATGATTCAGCTCCAACTTAAATTGCAGGGCTGTGTCTCTGTGCAGGTACGTTGATCACCCAACATTTATTAAATGTTTCTTTCTGTTTCTCTTGCTTTCATTAAGAGCACAGAACAAGAATTAAGTGTAATTTTGTGTTGTGCTCTTATTGAGTGCAAAAACTTGTGTATTGTGTATTAATTTAATGAAGAAATTTAATTTATATAAATTTTGTATGTCAGAAGATATTAACATAAATCCCTATTACTGTAGTGAAACCCTTTATTTACATACCAGAAATCATTAACTAACTTATTAGAATGTCATCAAACTACACTTGGTTATTATATTCTGACAGCACTCTTATTTTTCTCTTTTTGTAATTCAGGTCAATGCGGGTCCATTAGCATATGCAAGAACTTTCTTAAATGACAGTCAAGCCAGCAAGTATCCACCTAAGAAAGTAAATGAGTTGAAAGACATGTTTAGGTAAGTGCTTTGTAGTTTTCAGATTGGACCCCTATTCTTTATCTCAATTTTCTTCTTAAAAACAGCAACAAAGTATTCAACAAATAATACCCCTCCAAAAAGAACATTCTTGGCGCTCTTTTACATTGTCTAAGTGACCTCCCAATGGTAGTTTAACTAGTGAAGAATATGTGATCTATTTCATCCTTCAGAACATTCGCAATGCCCTAGTGACCCAATAGATTAAATATATCAATTTACTATATTGTTTTGAGTATTTTAAGTGATACAGAGACAAGCATACATTCATTATGTGATTTTCTTCTTCATCGAATTGACCACGTGTTCTAGCATTTCAGACCACTTAGGATAGGAATAAAAGTGGAACTGGAAAGGTTGCATAAGCTTATTCCCATCCCTGTCCTTACTCTGCCAGTCTAGAGTATGCAATATCTCATCTTCAGTCAACAACCCCATAAGCTAAGGCGTGTATGGATTGTCTTACATTAGAAAAAAAAATCTGCTTAATGTATAAAAGGACTTTACATTCAGAACAAGAGAAACAGTTGAGGGAAATAGGCTAAGAAGAAAGATGATAACCTATCCACTAATTTGCTGCTGACTTATTTCCTTTACTTTTCCTGTATGTGTTATCAACTGTTCCAGGTTGCAGAGTAACCAGTAGTCATTCATTCACCAGTGTTTATTAGTGCCTGGCATGTTCAAAATGATTCTACGAGTTGCTATGACAGGGATACAAAACAAATGGGCAATGAGGTAATTTGTCCTCTAAGACCTACGTTCTAATTATGGACATTAACTATAAACATATGAAAGGATGGAAAAATACTTTTATGAGAGTCATTAACTCTCTGTCTCCACTCTCACCAGCCCAGGGAAGACCCTTCATACTTGTAGCATCCGATACTATACTGAATATACATAGTAAGCCCAAAACAAATTTTTTGAATGAATGACTCATTATCTACAGGTGCAAATTAATGTCAGCACAACTTTAGCTGATATAATATGAGTAAATGATTGAGTAAATAGACTTTCCAGAGGATATGTGTTTTGAGCCAGGTCTTGAAGGATATAAGAAACCAGAGAGCAAAAGTAGAAAGGACAGAAAAATGTATTTCAAACTTAGGAAGTGACATTAACAAATACACAGTGAAAGGCTATAGGATTCTGATCTTCCTTCTAGGCAAGCATGGTTAGAGTGAATTATCAAACTGATTGTCAGTGAGACTGCCTAAGAACAAATAATAAAACCTTTATCTTTGATGTTCATCCACAGGAAATTCATACAAGCATGCAGCATTGCACTTGAACTAAATGAACGTCTAATTAAAGAAGACCAAGTTGAATACCATGAAGGGCTAAAGTCAAATTTCAGAGACATGGTGAAAGAATTATCTGACATTATCCATGAACAGGCAAGTGTTAGGGTGATTGATAATGAAAACATGATCTGGGGTCTCTAAAGCGTTGTTTAGCCAAATCTGTTAGTTCAAAATGCGTTACCTTAAAGTTACTAAGTCTGTATTTTAAAATTTGTTCATACTATCTTTAATTATTGAAATGATATAATGCAAATCAAATTTGAAACAATTATCTAAAGCTGCTACTGAAGCAATTATCAGTAATAAACCATTTTTGTTCTTTGTGTTTCAATGTCATTAGAAGCAACTAGCTGAGCAAATCTGAACTGATATACTGCGAACATGGTTAAGAGTCTCTCAAGAAGAGTCCTAAAGAAGTAAAATGATTAGCTCAGTGCCCAAGTCCTTAAATGAGTATCCCTATCTCTGCTGTAAGAAACTAGATACTGTCGTTTAGGTGAGATCCTGAGTGAATTCCAAATTTGAGGATTGTCTTCATTCCCATACAGCCCGGAAAGCTCTCTGTTTTCATAAAATTTTTAGCATTTTAATCTGTGACTGAATATTAGTGATAATTACAGTTAACTTAGTAAAAGGCAGCCTGAAAAACATAGAGTTGAAGACCTGATCATCACTTATAGACAAATTATGTCATAATTAAGTAGTTATAACTTTTATATACTTACTGATATTTATAGAAAACCTGAGTACTCCTGGAATCTCCTGGTAAACTTTATTTTTATATTGAGGTCCTAAAATTTGTGTTTTATAACCACTCTGTGGATAAGTTGTCACTGAAGCATTTTAACATCTTAAAAATATTTATAAAAATGACAGCATGATTATCTGGGCCCTCAGTGACTGCGCTTCTTAAGCTTATCGTAAAGTCTCCTTCATTTCCTTACTAATGAAAACACCCAATAAGATAAATATTTGCCTCAGAAATGCTTCAAAGCCTCAGGTTTTAAGAAATTAAGGATTGTTGTAAGAAACAAGGATAACCACAACCCTTTAGCAAGGATATTCTTTTAGCTGGTCCTGGAAAAGAGAATCTCATTTGCTCTGGTTATCTGCATTTCACTGATTGCTTGAAGGAAGACACAAATAGGACCAGTGCTTAGTACCCAAAGAACTTTGGTGCAATGATGTAGGAAAAAGCAGAGTGGAGAGACAATAAATAAATAAAAGCTAGTTGACTTTCCATCAAACTCTGTGTCTCTGAATTTATTTTGTATGCTTTTGCTTAGAAAGTGCTATGGGAAATTTAGTTACATTTGACCTAAGGTTCCACTGAGTGAGCAGAAATCTACTTTTCCAACCATTGTCATCTTCTCAGTATGGAGAATTGGGGTCAGTCAGATTTTCATTGTCCCGTCTGTTTAATGAGACCACTTACCTTAGTCTTCCATGTGCTCATTCTCCGTGGCTGGAGATCTTGATGGCTTGAGAAGTCTGGAGTCAGTGTTCTATGTCTTCCTTTTGCTATCTCTGCTTCTCTTAGCCCACTTAGGAATGAGTGCAGACAGCTCCAAGGCATTCCTTTATGGCTCAATTTTCAGAGCTCCCTTTCTTCCCCTCCTTCCCAAAGCAGCCAGGCGGTCAGAATTAGGAATGTAGGGAACCTTTACACTTTTTTACTGTCTGTATCTCAAGCCAGCTCATGAATACAATGGGGATGTACCTCTCTTCAACATCACTGTTCTGAGGTATACTGTTACTTAATAGAATACATTGTTTGAGCTGGGTGTGGTGGCTCACGCCTGTAATCTCAACACTTTGGGAGGCAGAGGTGAGAGAATTTCTTGAGTCTGGTGGTTCAGGACCAGCCTGGGCAACTTGGCAAGACTTCGTCTCTGCAATAAATTTGAAACAAAAAGTCAGCTGGGTGTGGTGGCACATGCTTGTGGTTCCAGCTACTTGGAAGACTGAGGCAGAAGGATTGCTTCAGCCCAGCAGGTCGAGGCTGCAGTGGCTGTGAGCGTGCCACTGCACTCCAGCCTGGGTGACAGAGTGAAACTCCAACTCAAAATAAATAAATAAATAAATTTTTTGTTTTTAAACATTATCTGGTTGATGGGTTTCTGGTTCTCCTAATGCATAAAAAAAAAAGCCAGCTAAAACTCCTTCACAAAAAAATAAGACAGTTGTTCATGCTGTTTTCAGCCAGTGTCTACTATATTACAACTATTTCATTTGCATGCAGCTACATGACCTGGTCTTGAACTCTAAACTATTCAAATGGAAAGCAAATTATTCCATTTACTGTTATTACTGTGATCGAAGTATTTTGAGTAGTCATGTTATAAAGTTTTTTTCCCCCCCAGAAGCATGGAATTTTTCAATCTGCTGTCATATTTCCCACCTGTCTGTATCAGTTATTCCTGGAAACCATGGCTATTTTTCTTAGTTGTAGAGACCAATATTTTAGACCCTTGATATTATATATTGATAGCTAACTCTTAGTTTCTGTTGGCTTATATTTGTGCAAGGTGTCCTGTCACCATGCACCATATTCAGATGTACCTTACTTTAGGCAGAAGGTGACTTTACAAGATTAAATATAGCAGATTTTAAAAATCAATATTTTCCATTAGAATTTCATATCAAATAGAGCCCTATCTTAGTCATACACTTTGAGGTATGTAATAATTCCTCAAAATAAGACAGTGTTAATATATACTGAAATATGACATAGTCTATTGAGCTTCATAAATGATTCCTTGACCAAAAGATATGGCCTGGATATCCCTTGGCCCTTTTCAGTATAATCTGATACAGTATGCCAAAGTATATAGTCTTTTTAAAAACTTCTTCCAGCTTTTGATTTTTAAAAGGATTTATTTTGTCTGAAAACTATTCATTGCAAACTTTTTATTTCAAAATGTACACCTAAAATTTATTTATTAATTGTTTTGGAAGTTTATCTAGAGTTGTAGGGTACAAATGAGGATTACTGGATAAGTAGGCTGCATACAGGTGAAGTTTTGGCTTCTAGCTGGCCCTTGCTCCCTTCCCCAGTAGTGGACCAGGTACCCTTTGTGTTGTCTTGTATACCCCACCCTCTTCCCTCCCTCACTCCCTCCTTCCCTCTCCTAGCAGCACCCAGTACCAATTGCAATTTATTAATGAGATAGAATTTGTGGCGGCCGTTGTAGTGTCTGTTTGGTATGTTTTGTAATTTCTTCACAATGAGTGGCCTATTTACTTGTCACATCTGACAAGTGTGGATAATCAATTATTCATCTTTTAAACTTTGAGCATGCTTTCAAATTAGAGTCATGAGTTAAGATTTTTGTAAGGGAAAATTTCTCTATTATCGACTTTATTTGAGCCTTATGATTTGTAGCAGCACAAACGATATGACTCAGTACTGCCACTATAGACCAATCTGTGGGCTTAATACTGGCTTCAAAGCTAACTTGAGAACCAAGGAGTGAAAGCTTGAGACCTAAGTTAGGACTTTCTAGTAAAGAAGTTGGACATAATGTACACACTATTATTTTCCTCCAGCTAATCTAAGCATAAGGTTTCTGTTACTTTTGCTTTGGATCGCACAAAATGGATAATTTAAAAATATTTATAGTAATGTGAATGTATATTTTATGTACTTAGGGGAATATAGCATTTATATTTATGAAGTTCTTCATTTCTAAGAAAAAATATTTTGTATCAATTTGCTTATATGATTATAGTTATCTTTAAAAATATGCACTTATGACTTTGATCTTCATTTAATATATTTCCAAGTCTCTAGGGAGCATGAGTATCTGTAAGTTTGAAAAGACCTACAGGTGATTCTGAGAACCACTGTATTAGAAGATGGTCCATAAATTCATATGCGAGTTCACTATTTAGAGCTCTTGTTATGGCCATCTGTTTAAAAAATACTTTAAAGATCGCATTTATCGCTTGCTTCTTATTGAATTTTGCATTTTAAAATCTTTGTTTTTCTTAATGAGTAATTTGATCTTTTCTGCTTTTTTGATATGCTGCCTTTGTAATACAGCTTTGAAGACTGAAGTCGGTAATGTTATTCTTTGCTCTTTCTGCTTTCTGTCATTTTAAATAGCTAAGTGTCAGTGATAAATTGAAATATGCCTGTAATTTCATATACACATTCTTTTTTTGGCAGTGGTTATTTTGCTTCACAATAACCACGCACATTTTCTTTTGTTTTAGATATTACAAGAAGACACAATGCATTCTCCTTGGATGAGCAACACATTACACGTATTTTGTGCAATTAGTGGTACTTCGAGTGACAGAGGTTATGGTTCCCCAAGATATGCTGAAGTGTGAGGAAATGCATATGTAAATGACAATGGGACGGACCTTTCTCAGGAATATTCGGAGCTGTGCAAATGCTAAAATTTAAAGAATTGATATACGTGGATTATTTCTTCTAACACCAAAATTTTCATGCTTTCCAACAGGGTGCTTACATATCTGTAAATATTTAAGCAACTTGAAAGTGCCTGGAAAATTGCACCACTGTGCTTGGTTTGTACTTTTTTAGGTAAATCTATATGCTGAAAGTAGAGCTCAAAAATGGTAATTCAATTTGCTTAATTGTTGCTTAAAATAATAATGGTACTATGTACAATTGTATAATGGACTACAATAAAAGGTAAAACTTATTTGTAATTAGAAGTAAAGGAAATAATACTTTGGACTTAGCATTTTTCTTGACAAAAAGCTCAATTGATTATCATACTAATCCTTGGAGAAGAAAATTTATAACATTTCCAGAAAACATGGATATTTCAAATTGGGGAGATAATTTGAATTCTTGCCAGTTAGTAGTCAAGACAGGGCTAAAAGAGTCAAAAGTATTATTTAACAGGAACATTTCAGAAGGAAAATATATACACACCAATTTACTGTCCCTTGCGGTTTTGATCTAACGATGCTAGGTAGTCAACTGGTTCTCTTTACCGCATATAAGACTTACAAGGGATTTATACAAGGCATAGATGTCTCTAGCAAGCTGCATTTGTTGCCAAAGCTGCATTGTCTGGGGCTGTCCATCAAATTAAACAAAACATTCTGAGTATTTGTGGTCAGTACATCCCATGCAATTTCAAAGCTTAAGCAGCAGTCTGAGGTAGGAATTTTATAATGATTATTTTCTTCAGTTACAAGTTTAACAAGTGTTTAAATAGAACTTGATGATTGCAGCATATCTTGGGGCAGTATATATGATCACTACAGATTTAGCAACCTGTTTTAGGATTACATTTCTGTCTTTGAGGAAATCTCAGATTACCTGACTAATTCAGGAGAAACCAAGATGTGAAGAACTTTTTCAAGCTTGAATTATCCGTATAATTTTGGCTGCCTTTCATGTAAATGTCAATTCTAGGCTTATTTTCTTCATGTAGTTTAGCCTATTTGACAGATGAAAAAACAGACACTGAAATATAAATGGATTGCATGGAGCCTTGACTTTTTGAGTAGATGTAATCAAGTAAATCTTAGAGATTATGCTCCTGGCTTGGCCATGTTTTCTTACATGCCATTTTTAAGCTTTCAGAAGAGCATAAACTTATTTATTACAAATTAATTTTATATTTTAATAGGAGATTCAGAAGTATTTCAGAGGCAGTTTGTAATTGCTTAATATCTTGGAGTGACCTGTAGAGTTAGTTTTACCTTTAAAGTGATTACATATGGCATGTATATGTAAGGAACTGTCACCTAGAGTGAATGCTGCCATCATCTTGGGAAAACTTCAACACTCTTTTGTCAATAGCTAGTATCTTTCATATCCCCCAGCCCAGTGTATGCACTGTGGATAATATTTTGTTTTTTGAGTCGGCATCTCATTCTGTCACCCAGGCTGGAGTGCAGTGTCATGATCATGGCTCATTGCAGCCTTAACCTCCTGAGCTCAAGTGATCCTTCCACCTCAGCCTCTTGATTAGCTGGGACTACAGGTGTGTGCCACCACATCCAGCTAATTGTTTGATTTTTTTTTTTTTTTTGGTATGGATGAGGTTTTACTATGTTGTCCTGACTGGTCTATAACTCCTAGGCTCAAACAAACCTCCCGCCTCAACTTTCCAACGTGCTGGGAGCTACCACGCCTAGCTGTAGACTTTTAACTATATAATAAATGGTCCCTGTTCCCAAGGAGCTTGCATTCGAGTTGAGGAGGTAAGATACACGCAAAATTATATAATACAAGCATTAACAGGAAAAGTTGTGTCAAATGAGCGACACTGTCCATAACTCTCATCATATTCAAGGAAGGAGAGATCACTGTGAATCGTATATGTTCAAAAAGGAGTTCATAAACAAATGTAAGCTTTGATGTAGGCTTTCAAAGATGGGGAGGGTATTCTAGGCAGGAGGAAAACCATGAGTAAAGGTGCAGAAATAATTTGCAGAAGTTTATGGGGTGGTGAGGAGACCATTTTTGTTGAAGTGAGTATACATAATTTAGAAAGAAAGTTTGGGCCTAGGTTTTGGAAGGCCTCAAATACTAGGTTAATGGTGTTTAGACTTGACTCAGTAAGCATGGAGGAGCCAGTCAAGATTTTTAAACAGAGAGCTTACTTGATTAAATGTTTTTTTTAAGAATTTAATCTTTTATATTGCTACCTGATATATTTGAGGTAGAAAGATAGAAATAAGGAAACCAATGAGCTATTTCAATAATATAGTTATGAGTTCATAAACCCCTAGATGCAGGTGATATGAACAAGAACAGAGAAGAAGGTACAAGTACAGGAGACATGATATGGAAAGATGAACAAGACTCATTAGATGACTAAGGAGAAAAAAAGAAAAGTCAAAGATAATTTTGTGTCCTGTGGTCAATGATTTTTTTTCCATATCATAGCACAATTTCACTAGACTTATTTTTCCAATTTTCAGATTCAGGGCAACAAGCTATAGAACAAGCTTGACTAGACAAGAGAAAGCTAGGAAACTGTTTTTGAAACACTGCACGAATTAGGTATTACCATTTATGTAGTTTAATGATTTCGTGATTTGGCCGCTACAAATTAATTCACACCAAATAATACATTTCTGCTATACTGATTGTTTTGCAGTTAAGCTTGAATCCAATTTCCCTTGGAAGCTATTTTTGACAGTGTTTGAACCTGCTATGAAATGTGAATGTCACCATTGGTAGTGTTAGTTTATCGCTACAGTGAAAAACCTTAGAGAATTCCAAATAAGAAATTTCATGCACATGTTCCCAGTAACTAGTTTTCACCAATGGCATTGTGTATACAGATGGGAGGGCAGTGGCACATTCCCGGCCACCACAGCCTCAACCTGCTGGGCTCCAGCAATCCTTCCGCCTCCGCCTTCCAAGTAGCTGGAACTACAGGCGCACGCTACCACGCCTGGCTAATTTTTTGATTTATTGTACAGATGAGGTCTTGCCAAGTTGCCCAGGTGGGTCTCGAACCCGTGGACTCAGTCAGTCCACTCACCTCAGCCTCCCAAAGGCGTGGGATTACAGGCTGAGCCACTGAGCCCGGCTGGGATTATTATTATTACTATATCTACCTAACTTGGCTGCCTGTGAAAGTATTATAAACATCTTTTTGATGATGAAACAGAAAGCAGCAGTGGTAGCAATAGACTTGGAACCTTGACCACCATCACCATAGAATTACAGATGACTCACTAGTTAATTAATAAACTAGATCAGTCATCCAAAATAAAAACTCAAGCTTTTTTATTAACTGAAGTTTTTTTGTTATAAATATGGCTTTCTCCGAGATGAAGAATCTGAGTGATGTATTGGAATAAAATAATAGGAGTGTCCAAACTCTTCAAAATATTAAATTAGATATACACTTTTGGCTTCTGAGCCACAATATGTTGGCTACCTTCAGTCTCAGTCTTGTTCTAACACTACCCTATTCAACTATCAAAAGACAAAGGGAAAGGAAAAAAATTAAAGTTGGTTGAGGATGGGAAATGGGTTTGTGTAATGAGTTAATGCCCACATCCTGGGAGTTGGTCAGAAAGCATGCTTTGCTTATTTAGTTTCTCTAGTCCTTAAGCACACAATTGAAGTTGTGGCTAAGTTCTTTAAAATTTTTGCCTCTGTGCATGACATTTTCAAACTTTTCAACATGCTGTTTTTCGCTTCTAATTTTCCTTTTTATGGGGATATAATTCACATACCATAAAATTCACCCATTTAAAGTATGCAGTTCATTTTTTTAGAACATTCACAGAGTTTTACAAGTATCACCACAGTTTAAAACATTTTTATCACCTGAAAAAAAGACTCCATACATGAACTGTCATTCTCAATTCCCACCAGTCATGGCCCAGCCCCTGGCAACCATTAAATTTACTCTCTGCCTCTACATATTTGCTTATTCTGGACATTTTACATAAATGGAATCATACAGTATCTGGCCTTTTGTGTCTGGCTTCTTTCACTTAGCATAGCATTTCTTTCTTTTTTTTTTTTTTTTTTTTTTGAGTTGGAGTCTCACTCTGTCGCCCAAACTGGAGTGCAGTGGCCGCTCCCGGCCACCGCAGCCTCGACTTGCTGGGCTCCGGCGATCCTTCCGCCTCAGCCTTGCAAGTAGCCGGAATTACAGGCATGCACTACCATGCCCGGCTGATTTTTTGATTTATTGTAGAGATGAGGTCTCGCTGCCCAGGCGGATCTCGAACCCGCGGGCTCAGGCAATCCACTCACCTCAGCCTCCCAAAGGCGCGGGATTACAGGCTGAGCCACCGAGCCCGGCTAGCATAGCATTTCTAAAGTTCATTCATGTTGTAGCATATATCAGTACTTCATTCCTTTTTATGACTGAATGATAATCCATTATATGCATATATCATAATTTATCCATCAATTGATGGACATTTGGGTTATTCCCACTTTTTGGCTACTGTGAATAATGTTGCTATGAACACTTGTGTACTCAAGTGTTCATGGCAACATTTCTGTGTAGACATGTTTTTGTTTCTCTTGGGCATATACATGGGAGTAGAATTACTTGGTCATATGGTAATTCTATGTTGCATCTTTTGAAAAACTGCCAGTCTGATCTCCACAGCACCTGTACCACTTTATGTTCCCACCAGCAGTGTATAAGAGTTGCAATTTCTCAGTATTCTTGCCAACACTTGTTATTATCGGCCTCTGATTATCACCATCCTGATAGGTGTGAAGTGGTATCTCGATGTGGTTTTCATTTGCATTCTCCTGATGGCTAATGATGTTGAGAATGTATTTTCATGTGCTTCTCAGCCATTTTTATATTTCCTTTGAAGAAATATCTAAGTCCTTAGCCCGTTTTAAAATTAGGGTCTGTTTTTTTGTTGTTGTGGAGTTGCAAAAGTTCTTTATGTATTCTAGATGCAGGTCACTTCTCAGATACATGATTTGAATATATTTCTCCTGCATGTTGCCTTTTCACTTTCATGATGGTGTCCTTTGAAGCACAAAAGTTTTATTATTTTGATGAGGTCCAATTTACAGCATTTTCTTTTGTTGTCTTTACTTTGGTGTTGTACCTAAGAAAACCTCACCTAACCCAATTTCACAGAGATTTACACCTATATTTTCTTCTAAGAGTTTTATAATGTTAACTCTTTAAGATTTTTTTATCTATTTGAGTTATTTTTTGCATATGGCATGAGGTAGGGATCCAAATGCATTCTTTAGTATGTGGATATCCAGTTTTCCCTGTACTATTTGTTGAAAAGATTATTATTTCCCCCATCAAATTGCCTTGGCACCCTTACCAAAAATCAATTGACCATAAATATATAGGTTTAGTCAGATCTCTTAGTTCTATTCCATTGATCTATATGTCTCTCTTTATTACAGTACCACAAAGTCTTAATTACTGTAGCTTTGTAGTAAGTTTTGAAATTGGGATGTGTGAGTCTTCCAACTTTATTCTTTTTCAAGACTGTTTTATATTTTCTGGCTCCATATGAATTTTTTGCATTTCCATATGAATTTTAGTATCAACTTGTCGATTTCTGTTAAAAAGAAAAGGCAGTTGAGATTTTTGTAGGATTTGCTGTGAATCTCTAATTCAAAGACTTGTCATCTTAACAATATTAAGTGTTCTAGTCCATGAACACAGGATGTCTTCCCATTTATTTAGGTCCTCTTTAATTTTTTTAATGTTTTGTAGTTTTCACTGTAAAAATTTTATACTTATTGTATTAAATTTATTCCTTAATATTTTATTCTTTTTGATGCTATTGTAAATTGCTAATTTACAGAAGTACAATCAATCTTTGTATATTGATCTTATATCCCAGAAACTTGCTGAATGCATTTATTACCTTTAATAGGTTTTTTTTTGTGACTTCTTTGGGGTTTTCTATATATAAGATTATATCATCTGCAGATAGAAATAGTTTTACTTCTTCCTTTCCAAACTTGATGCCTTTTATTTTATTTTTTTATCTAGAACCAAGCTAGAACTTACTGCACAATGTTGAACAGCAGTAGTGAGAGTAAACATTTTTGTCTTTTTCCCGATCTTTGGGAGAAAGTTTTCAGTCTTTCACTTTTAAGTATAGTGTTAGCTGTGGGTTTTTCATGTGGTCCAGGAAGTTTCCTCCAACATGATTTCCATCCGTTTTCTGACTCACATCTTCCTATATGTTATATAGGAATCAATTATTCATATGATGCCTGTAAGACATGTAGAGAAATGGATGCACAAATGGTTAAGAAATGTACTCAAAACATACATCAAATTAGAGATGAAGTCAAGGAATTCTTACAGTCTGGTGTTTTCAACTATACTGCTTTCCATGGTTTCCTGCTTCAACTTCTTGCAACTTTCTAGAGACTAAAAAAAGTTCATCTCATCCACTTTTTACTAAAAAGGTAAGCTCCCTGAGATAGAGTCTGTGTCTGATTTTTTTTTAACCTCTGCTTCCCTAGAACCTGGCACAGAATAAGTACTTGAGCAGTCTCGAGGAAATAAAGCCAGTTTAGATAAACAATACCTCTGGAGCCTTTATTATGTGCAACACAGCATTGGGCAGATATCCCAAAACTCAGAGAGATTGTGGTTGAGGGAGATAAGAAATATATTAAAAAGATAGTGTGAAGAGGTCTGATAATAGCAAATCAGTGGCAATCACAAGTGCTTGAAAAGACAGAGACTTTCTAGAATTAGATCAAAAAAGGCTTCATGGAGGGGACAGGACATGAACAGAGTGTTGGAGGATGGGCAGGAGCTAGGGTGTGTGTGTTGAGGAAGTATCTTAGGCAGAGTTTTTAACAGGAAGTTACAAAAATTAACTTCTTCATTTTTATTGTTATATGAATTCTGACCATTAAAACCAATAATCCTTGCTACACAGGATATGCAAAGGAAAAATAATAAAGTACACATTAAATCAAATGACATTCTCTATGTTGTTTTTCTCAGGCTCCCTCATCCTATTTTAGTCTTAGTCTCAAACTGAGTAAATTGGCCTTTTCTTTTTTTCCAGAAAACTTACACTCAATTTGTTTCATCCTCCTGATACAAAATTTTTTCAGCCATCTTCAATTTATTTTTTAATTAAACTTTCTTTTATTACAGAGATGTGGGGTACAAGTAAGGATTAACTACATGATTAGGTTGCATGCAGGTGAAGTTTAGGCCTCCAATTTATTAAAATTTCAATAGTTTTGAGGGATATAAATAGTTTTTGGTCTGGGCTTTAGGTGTACCCATCACACCCACCTGTGCACATTGTACCCAATAGGTGATTTTTTTGTCCCTCCCCTCCCTTCCTCTTCTGAGTCTCCAGTGTCCACTATGCCATTCTCTATGTCTTTGCATATCCTTAGTTTGGCTCCCACTTATAAGTGAGAACGTGCGGTGTTTGGTTTTCTGTTCCTGGGTTAGTGCATTTAGGATTATGTTCTCCAATTCCATGTTACAAGTCTCGTTCTTTAGGTACCACAGCATTTTGTTCTGTTTTTTGTTTTTGTTTTTGAGTCACTCTGTCACCCTGGCTGGAGTGCAGTGGCATGATCATAGCTCACCACAGCCTTGACTTCCTGGGCACAAGTGATCCTTCTGGCTCAGTCTCCTGAGTAGCTGGGACTACAGGCCTGTGCCACCACGCCTAGCAAATTAAAAAAATTTTTTTGGGGTCATTGCTTTGTTAAGCTCTGGTGTCTCCATGTGGCTCTTTGAGCTATGGTTGCCATGCTTTCTTAGGCACTTTGGCCCCCTCCCCTACCTTGGGGAGGTGAATCAATTTCTCTCTCTCTCTCTCTCTCTCTCTCTCTCTCTCTCTCTCTCTCTCTCTCTCTCTCTCTCTCTCTCTCTCATTTACTTTCAAATAAACTACTTGACAATTTAAAAATAATTTTTTTTTTTTGTAGAGACAAGACTTCGCTATGTTGCCCAGGCTGATCTCAAGCTTCGGGCCTCAAGTGATCCTCCTGCCTCAACCTCCCACAGTGCTGGGATTACAGGCATGAGCCTGCACCCAGCCCATAGAGTTTTGTAATAATCACAAGCTCTCCTAGGGTTGAGAGTCTTAAAGACACTAGACTCCTTAATCCTGCATTCTGACTACATGTGCCTTTCATAGCAAACCAGTGGAAGGTGTCACATGAGCAGATGAAGGCTGCAACATAGAAATTGACAAATTATCCTTATCAGGCAGTGTGCAGTGGCTCATGCCTATAATCCTAGAACTTCAGAGGCCGAGGCAGGTGGATTGCTTGAACTCAGGAGTCGAGACCAGCCTGGATAACAAAGCGAGACCTTGTCTCTACAGATATCAAAAAATTAGGCATGGTGGTGCACACCTGTGGTCCCATTTACTTGGGAGGTTGAGACAGAAGGATCGATGAAGCCCAGATCAAGGCTGCTGTGAGCCATGATTGTGCCGCTGCTCTCCAGCCTGGGTGACAGAGTGAGCCCTCAACTGAAAAACAAAATCCCTAACAGAACAAGTACAGTGCAAATGAAAAACTTCCAAAAGGAAACATTGCTGTAGTTCTTCTGCAACCCCACGTAGTTACTGAGTTAGCTGACTAAGGGTCACTTGTAAGATCATCTTTTTAAAAAAGTTATATTTACTTTTTTTTTTAGAGTTGGAGTCTCACTCTGTCACCCAGACTGAAGTGCAATGGCCTCGACCTGCTGAGCTCCGGCGATCCTTCTGCCTCAGCCTTCCAGTAGCTGGAACTACAGGCGCGCACTACCACGCCAAGCTAATTTTTGATTTATTGTAGAGATGAGGTCTTGCCAAGTTGCCCAGGCGGGTCTCGAACCCGGGGGCTCAGGCAATCCACTCACCTCAGCCTCCCAAAGCGCGGGATTACTTGTACAAATTTCTGGGGTACATGTGAAATTTTGTTACATGTATATAATGCATAGTGATCAAATCAGGGTACTTAGGGTGTCCATCACTCGAGTACAATATATTTTTGTTAACTATTGTCACCCTCTTCTGTCAAACATTGAATTTATCTCTTCTGTCGAACTGTCTTTGCACACTTTAATCCACTTCTCTTCATCCTCCCCCTTAAGAGAAACTTTCATGAAAATAAGTTTGGATATTTACAGAAAATATTTTATTTTTTTACAATAAGGTATCCCCCCAACTATCTCCTTTGATATAGAAACAGATCTCAGAATTAAAGTTTTAGCCCTGAAGGAAGAATCTTCAGGAGAGGAAATTTCAACACTCCCCATTGGCTTGACTGTCTTGTGATTGTTCTCATTCCTATTAGAACTGCCACCACTGTGATGTCCTCTCCGGCATGTTTCATTAGAGCTCTATAATTCTTGATGAGACTGTAAGGTGGGGGTTGAGGAGGGGAGTAGTTAGGAGATTCCATAGCCTATTCAAGGGCTTTGTCTATCCTCCCTCTAATGATCATTCTCATTTTGAAAGTTTTGCTCTCTCTTCTCTATAGCATATTAAGTGCGCAGACTCTGAAGCCAAGTTGACTGGGTCAGAATCTCAGCTCTGTCATTTCCCAAGCTGTGGGACCATGGACACATCACTTAACCCCTCTAATGCCTTCATTTCCTCATCTGTAAAATGGAGCTATTCATTGTACCTATCTCCTAACATTACTGTGAGGACTCAGTGAAGTGTGCGAAGCATAGAGAATGATGCCTCATCAACGTAATTGCTACATCAGTATGTGTGTTAACTATAACTATACTGTTTCCCCCAAAACGAAGATTTTGCCAACCACCACATCCTCTGTGTCTCTGGGTTCATGCCATCATTCCAGATGGAAGTGGGGTGAGGATGATACATAGGTCAAGACCAGGCTATTCCTATCATCTGATATTCCACAGGTCACCTCTGGTCTCCCTAGATCTCATGTCTCTTGCATGTCTATGGAGGTCCGTGCTCCCACACAGGGACATTATTTTGTGTGTGGTAGGGCAGCAATAGATATACACAAATGCTGGCTGTTAGCAATCAATGCTGCCATTCTGGTGCATCTTGCCCCTGTGTCTGTCTTCCTGAACAACAGCCAGTCGTTTGTCTTTATTGCTTTCATACTTATCTGAGAATGGATGACAGATCCCTTGTGCTGCCTATTGCCTCTCTGCTTACTGTCACTTCCTCTGGCTTCCTTCCACTGTTAGAACTACACAGAAGAGATTTTGGATTTGAGAGTCAACCGGTAGGACTTGCTTTCTTGGTATTCTCTCTAGAGAGCCTCTAATACACAGACTCCTTCTATTGAATTGAATTTATACCTCTTGTTTGGATTTCCTTGTCACAGATTATTATTCTGTGGCTCTTGTAGTAGATCAGAAAGGTTTTCAGAGTTCCTCTTCTTCACCTCCTACCCCTTTCCTGGTAACTTTAGACACACTTTAAGGGAAATTTTGCCCAACCAATCTTGTTTAAAGACATTTTATTCTTACTTGAGATGATGGGCCTTGGAGTTGAGGTCTACCTTCTTGCTTTAGTCTAGTAAAGCACTGGCCACTGGCTCCCCGGACTCTCCTAGGCCCCGTCTTCCCCACACACAGTCCTTTCATGTCTCCAAGAATATCCTCATACTCCTTACTGTGCACTGTCTTCACAGTAGGCTCCCAGTGTCTACTGCCTGCCTAAATACATATCCACAACTGTGACCTGGAACTTCAGCCCATTTCAGCAAGTCTCTGCAGTCGTTGCAACTCCGAAAAACTGACATTTAGTCAGGATCTGATGAGTCTTCTCCACTAGGTAAATACCTGGAGGTGGAACTGACTCTAATTTCCCTCTCTCTACCCAAGCTCTGTGATTTTTCTCAAGAGATGGAGACCTCTCTGCCCAGTCTCCTTCCCTGCCAGATATTCCCTAGCAAGGATTTCTTCTTTCAGATGGCCATGAGTAAATCAGTCTCTGCCCCTGTTCTACTTCCTCCTAGTCCTGCTCTGATGTTGAGACATCCCTAGGAAGTCAGTGACTCCACCACCTCACCCCCTCTACCAGGATGTGCCGCAGTGGGGGTGGTACATCTTGCACTTCCACTTTCCAGGAGGCCAATTGGCCAAGACTCTGAACTGCCTAGACCTCAACCTCGCCACTGCCATCCTACTGGTTGGCCCCATGCACTCACTTTATTTGTTTGCTATGTGGTCCCTCAGGTCTTAGAGCAGTGGTTCATAACTGGGGGTGATTTATCCCCCTTGGGGTATTTAGCAATGCCTGGAGATATTTTTGTTTGTCACAACTGGGGGTAAGGGGTTGCTAATGACATCTAGTGAGTAGAGGCTGCAATTCAGGGATGCTGCTAAACACCCTACTATGCATAGGCAACCCCCTCAAAACAAAAGTGTACCAGGTCCCAGATGTCAGTAGTGCAGAAGCTGAGATGCACTGTCTTGGAAAAACTGCCTGCCTCACTGGAATTTTTTATGGCTACTCCACCAGCTGATTTGTCCTCAAGGACCCTTTTGCTGATCATCCCACCAAGAGGTCCACTGAGAGATTTCTCTTTCTCATTAATGGTTGTTTTTACTCTCAGTTGCAACTATGTGCCCCCTCACATACTTGCATACCACAAGCAGTGGTGGTCTGACCTTCACTCTGCACTTCTTCTGTGGATTGGCCATACCCAAAAACCTGGGGGTGCCCAAGGCCAGCTTCATGATCGCTGTGGCTATCACTTCCATGTTCTGGTGGAGTGAAGGCTTTCTCACCACTGACAAGCATCCAATGTAATGACTAGGCCAAACAATTCCAATTCGATTGCTGCTACCACCTATGAAGCAGTTTAATCTCTTGAATAAAAAAAAAAAAACTCACACTTTGGGAGGCTAAGGTGAGAGGATTGCCTGAGCCCGCGGGTTTGAGACAAGCCTGGGCATCGTGGTGAGACCTCGTCTCTACAATAAGTCAAAAAATTAACTGGGCGTGGTAATGCGCACCTGTAGTTCTGGCTACTTGGAAGGCTGAGGCGGAAGGATCGCCTGAACCTAGCAGGTCGAGGCTGCGGTGGCCGGGAACGTGCCACTGCACTCCAGCCTGGGCGACAGAGTGGGACTCCAACTCAAAAAACAAGAAAAGAAAACTCAAAACCTCTAAGTACTGGCCCTGAAAGAAAAGCAGTAAATTGGGAGAACTGTTTACAAAGAACATAAAGTCCCAAATCAGTGGAGAGGTATACCTCATTAGAATTACAAAGATGTGACTTCTGTCCATAATAGCTGACAATTCAATACCACCCCAGTCAAAATACTAGACAGACTTGTTAAAACTTAACAAAGTGATTCTAAACTTTATCAGAATCACCCGGAATCCCAGCTACCAAGACAAACTTGGACAACAGAACAAGACCCCGTTTCTTTTTCTCTTTTTTAATAACAGAGTCTCACTCTATTGCCCTGGCTGGAGTGCAGTGGCACACTCAGTGGCTCAACGCAGCCTCAACCTCCTGGGGTCAGGTTCTGCCTCAGCCTTCCGAGTCACTGGAACTACAAGTGCCTGGCTAATTTGCTTATTTATTTATTTTTTTTGTAGAGGTGGGAACTCATTATGTTGCTCAGGCTGGTCTTGAACTCCTGGGCTCAAGCAACCTTCCTGCCTCAGCTTCCCAAAGTGCTAGAATTACAAATTTGAGCCATCGTGCCTGGCCAAGACTCCATCTCTTACAATAATTTAAATTTAAATTTAAAAAATAAAATTTATCAGAAAAAATCAAAATATAAAAGTAGCTAAGAAACTGCTGAAGATAAAGTCCTTCATCTGCATGAATATGTTAACTTTAACAGATCTGAAAAAGGGAGTCACTTAGGTGAGATAATTTTGGCAAAAGCAAAAACTGAAACCAAAAAGCAACATCTCCCAATATATGCTATTAAAGGAAGAGTTAGGTCAACATTTCCTCCCTTCTTCCCTCCCTTTTTTGTCTCACTCTGTTACCCAGGCTAGAGTACAGTGGTATAATCACAGTTTACCACAGCCTCTACCTCTTGGGCTGAGACTACAGGTGCACACCACCATGCCTGGCTAATATTTTTTATTTTTCTGTAGAGGTAAAGTCTCACTATGTTGCCTAGGATGGGAACTCCTAGGCTCAAGTGGTCCTCTCTCCTTGGCCTCCCAGAGTGCTCGGATTATAGGCATGAGCCACTGTGCCCAACCCAGAGTCCTTTAAAAAAAGCACAAAAACCCCTTGAGTCTAAAATAAAATAAAATTAAAATTAATAAAATAAAAACAAAGGATAGTGTGTGAGCCACCCTGCCCACTCTAGGTCAGCGTTTTCAAGTTGTGTGTTTATCTTGATTAAGTTCTTTGGAAAATTGTTCCAGCCTACCCTGAATTGGTGTTTAGTAATTTTTTGATATAAAAGATAATACTATTGTAAACATGCTTATACATAATATTCTATGTAAATCTATGTAGGTTTTTGTTTTTTTAAAGCATCTTACTACTTTATGCATATTGTATAACCACTTTTGCCATCTAACCCATTCTTTTACTTCTGTGTAGTATTCCATAATTTACCTAGCCATGTCTTTGTGGTTGGCCATCCATGTTGATTCCTCTTTTTTAAATTATTATTATGGATAATGCTACAAGAAATTTTCTCATGTACATATATGGTCATATTAGGTGGAGTATTCCAAAAGGAATTGTATTTAGGAAAAAAGATCGGGGTGAATGTGATACACAGAAAAATAAAGTTTCAGATTATGAATAAAAAGAAAGAAAGAAAAGCAGAAGCTTGCCCCGGCAGACATGAAAATGAATAATATAATAATATAACTGGGTATTTACTAATATAGAAGTAGAAGAATATAACAGAACAGGACACAATAAATTCATGTGTATATAGAAATGTATATGCTAGTCGGGCTCCGTGGCTCAGCCTGTAATCCCGCGCCTTTGGGAGGCTGAGGTGAGTGGATTGCCTGAGCCCGCGGGTTCGAGACCCGCCTGGGCAGCGAGACCTCATCTCTACAATAAATAAAAAAATCAGCCGGGCGTGGTAGCACATGCCTATAATTCCGGCTACTTGGAAGGCTGAAGCGGAAGGATCGCCGGAGCCCAGCAGGTCGAGGCTGCAGTGGCCGGGAGTGGCCACTGCACTCCAGTCTGGGCGACAGAGTGAGACTTCAACTCAAAAAAAAAAAAAAAGTATATGTTAAAGGTATTTCAAAAAGTAAATCAGTAAAAGGTTTTGGGATTATTTAATAAATAGTGTTGGAATAATTGGCTAAGCATCTGCACAAAATGTAAGGGATCCCTACCTTACTACTTACACAAAAATACATTTCAGATTATTAGAAATTAAATGTACAAAACAAAACCTTTAAAAAACTGAATTTGAACATGTATCACTATGTACAATCTCAAGGTGAGGAAAGACTTTCTAAGGAAGACTTAGAAACAAGAAGTCAAAGAGGAAAAGCAAATAATAAATTTGATCACTTTAAATTTAAAACATTATAAATAAAGCCAGAAAAAAACAGTAAAGCATTTGTACCACATATGATAGAATAAATATCCTTACTATAAAAAGCTCTTACATATCAATAGGATGAAATTTCTCAATAAGAAAATGGGTAAAGGACATGAATAAGCAATTTGCAGAATGGAAAAGGCAAGTAAGTGGTCAATAAACATATAAACAAATGTTCAACTTACTTTATTATTAAAGAAATTAAAACAATAGTTAAAGGAGGAGGAGGCATATTTTTTAAACTCTAAGAAGGACTAAAGAGATAATTAAATATCTGAGATATCTAGTCTAGAAAAAGGTTGGCACAACTTTAGAGACACATTACCCGGGGTCCTTCCTTATTTCTGCTGCTTCTTACTGCCCACAAACCTACTTCTTCCTGCAGGAGATGCCTACTAGACATTTTGACATCTTCTTGGTGAAGATGGAGAATCTCACTAGACATGCTGATAAAGGTTCTCTCTCCCAGTTCAAGTTTGCTTGTTTGGTTATTGTTTTGTTTTTTGTTGCTTTGAGACACAAACCTTTTTAAATTAAAAAAAATTTTTCCTATTACTATTTTTTAATTTCAAAGGGTACACATGCATGTTTGTTACATGGTCATATTGTGTAGTAGTGGGGATTGGATCCCAGGTGACCCATTTCTCAAATAGTGAATATTGTACCCAATTGGAAATTTGGAGAAACAAACCTTTTACCGAGATGACTAACACCAAGAATGAACTTGTTCAGGTGAAGACTCACCACTGAATCACAGAGGTTCTATTTTGCCCTGGTCAGCGCAAACATAGATGTTTAATTTGTCACATCTAAGCAAAGCACAACAACCGTGGCATTCATAAAACAAGAATCTTGCTCAGGCAGTAATACAAGTGGGCTCACTACAGAACAGTAAATAATGACAGAAGACAAAAAAGAGTGTGAAAGAGAATTAGGATGTTCACAATAACTCATACAGTGCTTAAATACGTGCCTGGCACTGTTCTAAATTAATTCATTTAATGCTCACTACAACTTTGTTAGGTGATTATTAATATTAGTCCCCAATTTATGAGTGAGACACAGCAAAGCTGATAACTTGTTTGAGATCACATAATAAGCGGCAGTGATGGAATTTGAACCCAGAAAATCTGGTGTAACGGTTCACACTTTTAGCCACCTCGCAGAGAGAAATCAAGGGAAAAAGAAGAGACACCTAAGGAAACAAAAAGAAGAGGAAAGAAGGAAGAGGGGGAGGCTTGGCTCACCAACATCAGAAGGCAGTTGCAAGATGGTTCCCAGCCTCCTTTTCAGGCCCACACCCAGGCCCTTGCCATCCCCACCTCTGTCTCTGTTACCAAAGCTTCCTAAGATGATTTGATTTGAGCAAAAGCATTCAAACCAGTGAAATAAATGGTGTCTACAGGAATGGGTGTTATTTTTTATAACATGAAAAACAACTGTTTTTAGAAGGAACCCATGTGAATCCAGGGGTACAAAAAGGCTGCCTTTTTTGGTTTTGATTATCTCCCCTCTGCCTAAGCATAACCTAGGGCAACAAAACCAAGGGATTCACTCACGCCCTTTCCCCCATCAGTTAGCTGTAATTTAAACAGGAAAGGGCAAAATCACAGTTTTTGAACCGTCATAAGCCCTTAAATCCTAGGAAGATTGCAGACTAAACCAAAGACAACTCCAGCTTCTCAAAAGCTGGTCTTCATCCACACTGCACAACATTTTTAGGATTCTGGAAGACATTAAACCTTTATTTCTAAGGCAAACACAGACTGAAGATAAAATTGGACCTCTAAGGCCCCCTACCAGATTAGTGGGAAGAGACCCTGGAAGTTCAGAAGTTCACTTGTGGAAGAGGGGGAGAGTGCCAGTGTTTATCCACTCAGTCTGCAACTAGGCCCCTCTCTTGTGTTCGAAAGCCTGGTGGGCAGCTGTCAGCTGAGCTCCTCTCCTTGGGTGACTCACAGGCACCTCCTAAGCATCATGTGGTCAGCTGAAATCCTCCTCTTCCCTTTCAACCTGCTCATTCTCCTGTGTTCTCCATCTCGGTGAGGACATTACCTCCCATACAGCTACCCAGGCCAGAAATTTGCAAATCATCTAGACTAGTGGTTGGAACCAAGGCCTTGGAGCCAAGAACCCCATATGAAGCCTGGGTCTTCAGTTAACTGTTCCCTCAGTGAAACGGTGAATCAGAAATAAATCTGTTCACTGGTTTCCTGCCTTGGCCTGGGTTCCGCCCAGAAAAACAGAACTCTCTTGAAAATTCATAGCTACTAATAAGGAAAAATAATCTAAACAGAATATAAAAAGCATCACCCAAGGAGGGAGAAGATAATCTGACTACTTTTTAAAATGCAAAATACACTTCTGAATGACAAAGGACACCATCAATGAAGTGAAAGGCATGTCACAGACTACATAAACAATAAGAGATTAGTGCAAGGACAAATAAAGAACCGTATAAATCAGTAAGAAAAAAAGACAAACAACCTAGTTAAAAACTATGAGTAAAAGGACATGAAAGGGTACTCCACAGAGTAGGAAACCCTAGCGACCAGTAAACAAATGAAAAGGTGCCCAACTTCCATACTGATCACAGAAATGTTCGTTAAAATGATAATTTGCTCTTATTGGGTCCCTATGAAGCGTCAGGCAACACTGTAAGTGCTGTACATAAAATACTATTTCATGTCCATCAAATTGGCAAAACTGCTGGACACAGTGACTCACACCTATAATCCCAGCACTTTGGGAGGCCAAGGCAGGAGGATTGCTGGAGCCCAGGAGCTTGAGACCAGAATGGGTAACATAGTGAGAACTTGTCTCTGCAAAAAATTAGCTGGTCATGGTGGCACACCCCTGTAGTCTCAGCTACTCAGGAGGCTGAGGCAGGATTGTCTGAGCCCAGGAGTTCCAGGCTACGGTGAGCCGTGATCGTGCCACTGCACTCCAACCTGAGTGACAGGGTGAGACCCTGTCTCAAAAAAAAATCGACAAAACTTTTTAAAGCACAACAAATAACCAGTTTTAGCAAGGCTGTGAAGGAATGGAAACTTTCAGGTACTGCTGGTTTGAATACAACCATGTTACAGGGCAATTTGGCAATATATGGTCAAGTTGAAGACGTAAATTACTTCTAGAAGGACACCTAGAGAAAGTTTTGCATGTGTGCTGAAGAATGTTCATAACCCTACTGCCCATGGAAAGTGGACTGGATAAAGAAAATGTGGTACTTATGCACGATGGAGTGTTACACAGCTATAAAGAAGGACAAAATCATGAACTTCATAGCAAATTGGATGGAGTTGGAGACTGTCATACTTAGTGAAGTATCACAGAAAACAAAGAACTGAATACTGCATGTTCTCACTCATAAGTGTGACCTGAACATTAATCGCATTAGCACAAGAGAGGGATTGGCAGTCATGGGACACTGCCAGGAGAGGGAATGAGGAAGGGGGCACATAACACCAAGGGTACCTGGTCCTAAACCAGAGGAAGTGAGGACCAGTTAGAGGCCCAAACCTCACCTGCACGTAGACTACTTATGTATCTAATCCTGACTTGTACCCCACATCTCTATAATAAAATAAAGTTATAAAAATTTAAAAAGACACAAATTAAACCTGAAGTACCAGTATACTCTTAATTTATCAAGTTTATTTTTCTTTCTTTTTGTGTGTGTGTTATCCAGATAGATTAGAGACTTTATGGAGATCATCAATTCATTTAGAGAAAATAAAGAATCTCTATTTTCTTTGTAAGAAAAAAAAAGTATGGTCATAGCAGCCTTGTTTGTCAGAGTGAACAAATGGAAGTAACATAAATGTCCTCCACCAGGAGAACGGATAAGTAAACATACATACCCTGGACTATTCTCCAAGGAAGATGAACTAGAGCTACATGTGTCAACATGATTGAGTCTCAAATAAAATGCTAAAAAAGCAGGGCTAGGCACAGTGGCTCACACCTGTAATCCCAGCACTTTGGGAGGCAGAGGCCAGAGGATCAGTTGAGCCCAAGGGTTCAAGATCAGCCTGGGCAACATTTCAAGACCTCGTTTCTACGATAAAACAAAAAATTAGCCAGGTATGGTGGTACTAGAAGGCTGAGGTAGAAGGGTCTCCTGCGCCCAGCAGGTCGAGACTGTAGAGACTGTGAGAGTGACACTGCACTCCAGCCTGGACGATAGTTAGACTTCGACTCAAAAAAAAAAAAAAAAAAAAAGTAGGTTTTGGGATAATAGGTACAGATTATCATTTGTATTTAGTTTAAGAACATGCGAGGCAATCTTGTATTATTTAGGAACACCCTCACTATAATATTAATATTAAAATATTCAAGATATTAGTGCCTCTAGGAAGAGATGGTATACGAGAGGCTCTGGCAAGGGTTCATATGGGGTGTCAACTCGGTCTATAAAATTTTCATTCTTAAAAATAAAGAAAGGAAACTCAGTCTAGGGTTACGGTCTGATAAAGCTACAGCTAGGCGTGGTGGTTCGTGCCTGGAGTTCCAGTTACCAAGGAGACCGAGGTGGGAGGATTGCATGAGCCCAGGACTTACAGCTGCAGTGAGCCATAATTGCGCCACTGCACTCCAGCCTGGGCAACAAAGCAAAACTCTGCCTCTAAAAAGCACTAACAACAATGCTAAACCTAAGTAATAGATATATGTGTATTCATATATAGATCGCTATATATTTCTGTATACTTAAAATAGTAAAATATATTTTTTAAAGTAATCCAGTCATTTTTGAAAAAAGTAAAAATAGCAAAAAAATTGCCTAATCTCACCATCCAGAAGTGTTAACATTTTGATACAAAATTTTTCATTGATTTCCAGAATTTACTGAACCCCTACTTTGTGCCCAAACAGGATACTGGACATTCAAGCTACCGTGAGCTAATAATAGTGTGACATTTCTGAATGACACCCTGCCATATGTAAAGCTGAAATCTGTCAAAAAGGTCACAGCTTTGTTAGGAAGTATCTTTAAAATGTATGTTTAAGGTTTTTACTGGATTAATATTCATATTTGTTAAAGAGATTACCCACCATTTTCTGGAAATAACAAGAACCAATACTTTTATTGTACATTTGCTATGTGCCACTGTCTGTTCTGAGCACTTTACATGTATTAGCACACTTGGTCTTCACAACTGCCTTCTGAAGTAGGTGCCATTGTTATTATTATCATCCTCATTTTCAAAAGGAGGAAGCTCACAGAGAAGTAACTTACACAAAGTCCCACAGCCAGTACGTGGTGGAGCCAGGATTCCCACCAGGCAGTCCGGCTCCAGAGCCTTTGCTCTGAACTTCTATGAAATCTTATTTTCAACCAGGCCTGCTGGCTCATGCCTGTAATCCCAACACCTCTGGAGGCTGAGGTGGGAGTACCGTTTGAGGCCAGGAGTTTGAGATCAGCCTAGGCAACATAGCCAGACTCCATCTCTACAAAATTTAAAAAAAAAAAAAACTAGACTAAAAATAATAATGAAAAACTCGCCGGACACGATAGCTCACACCTGTAATCAGCACTTTAAGAATCTGTAGCAGGAGGATCACTTGAGGCCAGGAGTTCAAGACCAGCATAGGCAACACAGTGAGACTTGGTCTCTTAAAAAAGAAATCTTATTTTCAGTACCACTAATTTTACAGTAATAATACTTTTGCTTGTTGTGTGGCAAGTGGGATCATTAGCACGAGCTGATATTTGAACTCAAATGTGGCATTGCCTTAATTAATCTTGTTTCATGAAGTGTGTATGACCTAGCAAGCTTCTGCAAGGCAGACACCATGCTTGAAGACAATGTTTTTTTGTAGTTAATTGTGTACCTTCAATAGTGTCTGTTGCCTACAGAAGATTTTCAATAAATACTTACTGAATAATTGAAGGGAAACACAAAAAAACCTACCAATCTTTCCACACAGAGGTATAAAAAGTTTAATCTCCTAGCTCAACCAAAGGTATGTTTCTCAAGGGAGTCTTTTCTATTATTTTGGTTTTCATTGATTGTTTTGTTAATAGCAGCTTTATTGAGATATAATTCGCCCATTTAAAGTGAATTCAGTGGTTTTTAATATATCCATTGAGTTATAGGGAGGGAGGGAGAGAGAGAAAGCGACAGAGAGAAAGAGAGAGAGAGAGAGAGAGAGAGAGACTTAGACCATGAGAGAGAGACCGGAAACTTGATTCACCATCTTTGCTTTTGTGAATTGTGCTACGATAAACATACAAGTGGGCAGGTGTCCTTTTTGTTTAATGACCTCTCTTCCTTTGGGTAGATACCAAGGAGTGGGACTGCTGGATCAAATTGTAAATTCATTTTTAGTTCTTTGAGAAATCTCCATAACGCTTTCCATACAGGTTGTACCAATTCACACTCCCACCAGCAGCATATAAGCAGCCCCTTTTCACCGCGTCCGCGCCAGCATCTGTTGTCTCATCTCCTTTCTTTTCCCACGTTTTCCTGGAACTCCCTTCTCTATCTAGATGTGTTCCGCCCTGCACACCCTGTGCGTCCTTCTCCAGCATATCCCACCTTCTGCTGCTCGAATCTTTTCCATGGATGCAAGAAATCAACTTTCTCCTGTTTGTACGCTGGCTGTAGCATTCTCTTTGTTGAAGGCTGATATGATCGATAATATATAGTTTGTTTTTTAGAGCTTCTGAATCATAGAGTGGCAGTTTGTTATTGTATATATTAAACAGTCAAGAAAAAATTACATTTCATCTACATTGCATGCTGAAATTGTACTTTCATATTAAAGAAAATTCCAAAAATACCAACATTGTCTATATAAAATGTATTGTGAAGAATAATAGCATATGCTTAATTGTCATCAAAAGATTAGATTCTCAAATTCTAGCGAGACCTGTTTGATATATGGAAGTCTGACACCGCTGTTTATTTCAATCCAAGTGCGGAAACCACCAGAAAACAGAAAAGCACCCAAAACTCCACCAAGTGCCAATGTTCCTCCAGTGACACAATATATCTTGAAAAGTGCCATGCAACAAAAGACACAGAAAAAGCAAAGATCTAAAGTAACTAGAGAATCTCCACAGCAATCAACTATGAAATTAGGAGAGGGTTTTTTTGGTTTGCTTGTTTCTTTTTTTTAGTTTGAAGAGAGTTTGGTTTTGGGAAACAAATGTCTTACATCATGGAGGGAAACACACACACACACACACACACACACACACACACACACACACACCTTGCTAAATTTAGTTGTGACTCTGTCACAACAATGATGACAAAATTTTCCTCTGACCACAATGTGTTTGAGTACAAATGGTTCCCCTTTCCAGGCTCTGGCTTGTTCTTACATAAATGTCTTCTGAAGTGACACCCACTCTCCCACAGGATTCTTTTTTTTTTTTTTTTTTTGAGTAGGGGTCTCACTCTGTCACCCAGGCTGGAGTGCAGTGGCAGGATCACATCACAAGGATTACAGCTCATGACAGCCTTGACCTCCTGGACTCAGGTGATCCTTCTACCTCAGCCTCCTGAATAGCTGGGACAACCGGCGTGCTACAGCCACCATGCCTGGCTAAATTTTGATATTTTTGTAGAGACAAGGTCTTGCTATGTTGCCTAGACTGGTCTCGAACTCCTGGGCTCCATCAATTCTCCAGCCTTGGGCTCCCAAAGTGTTGGGATTATAGGCGTGAGCCACTGTACCTAGCAGGAGTCCTTGAGAGTAAAGATGAAACTAACTGTCCTCGGAGATAAAGGTGCTAAGGAATTCAACTGTATCCTAGCTCTGTTGCCTTTATACCCATTCACCAAAACCCATGATCCCAGACTATCTATTTTCACCACAGCCATCCTGGAGTGGCACCCTGAGTTGGTCATGTGTCCCACAAGCTGAGGCTACCTTCGCCAGCTTGTGGAATGAGAATCAGTTGACAAGGCATTGCAGTCTCTCCTGCCCTTACTGTGCCACCAAGCTCTGTCACACTGACTGTCTTCTCCAAGAGGCTTCATCATTGCAGCTTGCACATGTAGCTAGCCTAGGGATGAAAGGGCAAGAGGAAACAGGAAATTGAGTGACAATAAAAGAGAAATGAAAGAAAAAGGACTAAGAACAAATGGGACAATGTCAGCAGAAAGAAGAACAACAGAAGAGGAACCACAAGAGACAAGGGAACTGTAAAGATGAACGAGTACTAGAAATTCTAATAATAGTCCCCACATATTAGTGCTTACTACATGCTAGGCACTGGATACACATTTTCTGTGAGTGTCTTCACCTTATTCATTTTTTGCAATAAACCTTGTGATAAGCACTATTACTATGCCTAGTTTACAAAAGATAAGACATAGTCTTGTACTGGAAAAAAAAAAACATAACATTGAAAATAATTCCAGAAAAAGGAACAAAAGAAACAGAAATGGGACAAATAAAAAGCACAAAAATCAGATGGGAGAAATAAGTATAAATATATTAGAAGTAAATGCAAGTGAATTACATTCTATAGTTAAAGGACAAGTGTCTATTGCATAGAAATAAAAAAAAAAAAAGAATTTGTGGCTGGACATAGTGGCTCACACCTATAATCCCAGCACTTTGGGAGGCAGAGATGGGAGGATCACTTTAGCCCAGGAGTTCGAGACCAACCTGGGCAATGAAGTGAGAGCTTCTCATCTCTACAAAAATAAATAAATAAATCACACACACACACACACACACACACACACACAAATTTGCACTTTGCTCTCTTTCTGAGAGCAGATCTAAAACATAATGGCACTGAAAGCAAAATAAGGATGTAGAAAAATGTACCAGGTACATAAAAACCAAATGAAAGTTTGGAAAGTTATAATAAATTATCAAAATAGACTTTAAGGCAAAAACCAGTACTTTAATGAAAGCTACTTCATTAGTAGGAAGCTATAACCATTCTAGATTTGCACACATTTGATGAAATGACCTCAAAAATATATGTACAAAGGAGAACTTAACAGAATTATAAAAAGAACTTGACAAATCCACTTAGTGAGAGATGGTAACATCTGTCTGCCAGTCAATGATAGGTTCAATAGACCAAAAAAACAGCAAGTATACTGATTTGAACAACACAATCCACAAATGATTTGATGAACGCATGTAGAACACTGGACCCAATAATTGGAGAATATACATTTTCCTCAAATACTCATGGAACATTTACAAGAATAAACTCTACACTGGATCATAAAGCAAATCTTATCAGATTCGCAAGGACTGGTATCATCCTGGAAACTGAGGATGCAGAGAGGTTAAATGGCCCTTGTTTCTGTGGCTGAGAAGTGATAAGACTGGCCTCTGTCTCTTACCCAGTGTGCAGGTAGCCACAGCACAGCAACCAAGTCATACTGCAGTCAACTTGCTCCACCAACAAGGATTAGAAAGGGCAATTCAGGTGAAGGAGTGTGGGAGAGAGGGGGTCATGCAGGGACTAAATTGGGATGGGTTTTGCTGCTCCTCCCAAAGCCTGCTACTTCCCAATCGAAAAGTGAGGCCTCACTGGGCAGGGTAGCTCACACCAACAATCCCAGCACGTCCCAGTGTTGGGACGCCGAGGTGGCCTGAGCCCGGGAGTTCCAGACCAACTTGGGCAACAAAGCAAGCTTCATCTCTACAGAAAAAAAAAAAAAGAAAAAAAAAACTAGCTGAGCATGGGTGCGTGTGTCTGTAGTCCCAGCTACTCAGGAGGCTGAGGTAGAAGGATGGCCTCAGCCCCGGGGATCGAGGCTGTGGTGACCCATGATTGTGCCACGGCAGTCCAGTATGGGCGACAGAGTGAGATCCTGACTCAAAAAAAAAGCGAGGTCTTGATTTTGTGCTTGTATAAGGATCTGTCCTACAGCTAGATATGCAAAGTGACCTCAGGGGGATGCCATTGGGATATGCAAATCAGTGTTCGTTGCGGGGGCGGAGTCAGATATGCAAAGAGCCTCCTTCTCCCAGAGGCATTGTGAATTGAGGCAAGAGGGATTGGAGGTTTCTTTGTTTAAATGTAAATATTAATTACCCTACACTTTCAAGGCAAACAATAGAGACCTTTCAGGACAAGAAGGTGCAGCCGACTAACATCCAAACGGCGCCTTTGAATGTTTAAACTGAGGAGCCCTGAGGCTAAGAAGAGAGCGATACTGTGCTAGGGAGCCAAGTGGTGGGGTAGGAACTAGCTGTTCAAAGTTGTCCTTGACTGCGCACAAGGATTGGACCGTCCTGCCTGGGTCAGGGAAGGGGACAGGGCCTAAAGAGGGTTTTAGATCCAGGATGGAGAGGGTGCAGTGAAGTGGTTGAAGTGAATCTTGATTGAGATGCCGGGATAGCGGTGGTGACGACAGCACCACAAACAGAAGCCAAAGGAGGGGCTCTGCATGCTAAGGTACAGAAGCCCTTCCTCTTTCAGAGACTGAAGTGTTGGAAAGTAGAGCAGGGCCAGTTCCAGAGAGGGAGGATTTGTGGCCTGAAGGAATTGAGGCCAGGGAGCATCTGGGGGGGAATACGGAATGCTTTTCAATGGCAGCAAGAGAGAGAGTAGGGGTCCTGGCACCCCAAGTAGTTTTACTCAGGGAAGAATCAGTCTCATGGGCCCTGGCTGAGGGGCCTGCAGTTTGCCTGAAGGCAAGTCTTGTTTCTGGTTGTCAATACCTCAAATGGTCTTTCCCAGGCAAGAATTAAAGAAGTCTTAGAAAGGCAAGCATCATGTTTGTTACTTCACCACCTTGTTTGTGAAAGTGCTTCTGTGGCTCTTTATTGCTTATGAGATGAGGCCATAAACTCACTCCTCCTCTCTCCCCCTCTCCCCTCCCCTCTCCTCCCCTCCTCT